>NC_045740.1:4850988-4877747 GCF_008692095.1 Etheostoma spectabile
GTCATACGCCTTCTCCAGATCCACAATACACGTGTAGACTGGTTGGGCATACTCCCAAGCTCCCTCCAGCTCATCCTTGTGAGAATGAAGATCTTATCCGTTGTTCCACAACCAGAACTAAATCCGCATTGTTCTTCTTCAACCCGAGGTTCAACTATTGTCCGAACCCTCCTTTCTATTACCTTGGAGTATACTTTACCAGGGAGGCTGAGAAGTGTGATACCCCTGTAATTGGCACACACCTTCTGGTCCCCCTTTCTGAAGAGGGGAACCACCACCCCGCTCTGCCACTCCCTAGGCACTGTCCCAGACTCCTACGCAATGTTGAAGAGGCGTGTCAACCAAGACAGCCCCTCCACACAAAGAGCTTTCAGCATTTCTGGACGGATCTCATCAATCCCTGGCGCTTTGCCATTGTGGAGTTATTCATCTACCTCAGCGACTTCCACCAGGGAAATTGACAACAATCCCCCATCAGCCTCAAGCTCTGCCTCTACCATAGAGGGTGTATTAGCTGGATTTAGGAGTTCCTCAAAGTGGAACCGCTCCTTGAGGTCAACAGGATCCCATCCTTACTGTACACAGCTTGGATGGTTCCCCTCTTCCCCCTCCTGGTTTTCCAGAAGCACCTTGGTGCCAACCAAAAGTCCTTCTCCATGTCTTATCCAAACTTCTCCCACACCCGCTGCCTCTTTTACAACAGAGGCTGCAACCCTTCGGGACCGTCGGTACCTTGAAACTGCTCCTGAAGCCCTCTGGGATAACATATCCCAGAAAGACTCCAGCTTCCCTGACCACCGGTGTCCACCAGGGTGTTTGTGGGTTACCGCCCCTTGAGGCACCTAAGACCACAGCTCTCCACCGAAGCTTTAGCAATGGAAATGTTGAATATTGTCCACTAAGGTTGAATGCCCCCAGCCTCCACATGGATGCACGAAAAGCTCCGCCAGAGGTGTGAGTTGAAAGTCTGTCGGACAGGAGCCTCCCCCGACTGTTCCCAATTTATGTGGGCAAGAAACTCTTGTTTATGCCGGCATAGACCAAAACCCAGTGTAATGTGGCTTCATGCTGTGTAGGCAAAATATTACAGAGGTAAAAGATACAAATCTTGAGCACAAGCGCGATAAAAGTTGCTACACTGCATCATTCAAATGCAAGACTCTTCCACCATTTGGGGGGTAAGAGTAAGCCTGCTGTTTTGCCTGGCTACTGAACAAAACCTTGAATGACCTACTTTTATTCAAACCCCAATTCCTCCACCCCTTGCCTCCTCACACACGCACAGCACAGCTAATACACTGAGACTGAATGGGGATTGAAAGTGTGAAGTGAATCGCCCAATCACAAGACACACAACTTTCAATGAGACCGTTTCTAACCCAGAGGCCAGTCCAGTCAAAAAACAAGTACAAAAAAAAAACACCCACATCCCACGAGGCTATGTGTTTAGAATACAAACAAGCTGTTTGGGATGAGTGTGCAGTAGCCTAGTGGTAAATCACTGCCATAAAGGCTATCAACAACCTCCTCCTTCCAAAACACAATTCAATTATGGATGGTGCAGCAAAAATAGAGTAACAGGAAACATTTACAACAGCAACAATAATTGTGTTTGGATCCCATTCCACAGGAAGTCATTACCGTAGATTTCAAGAATATCTTTATCATCCAAGTTACGAAAGAATTTCCTCCTCTGGTTGGGATAATATTTGTGTTGGTGTCAGTAAAAGGACAGAGAGCAGAGCGCTGTGGAGAGGGGTGGAGTTACTGACAGAAAAGGGAGTGGCTTCCGACGCCTCCTAAAGAGATTCATCTGAAAAGCAGAAGTGTTTCACTAATGTCCACTCCCCTTCCTGGCTAATCAGCTCTGCTCAAACTTTGCAGATTAGGTAGGTTGTGTTAAAAACATTTGATGAGTGCAGACTGCTTTCCTCTGCATGAGGAGAGGAAGAGAGGAGAGGAAGTTCTATGACAGTGCTGATGTCTGCCGCAGGAGAGCCTTGGACTCAAATTTCCTTACACACAGTGAAAAGTGATCCACACCACAAGTCCACACCTCTTCCTCCAGTTCAATATCCCCAGCTGAAATACAGAAGACTTGCCTGTCATGTTGCATTAACCCAAGAAGAAGAACTATCCCACAGAGGCCCCCGCTAACCGCTATCAGATCAGCTGATAATGACTTTCTTTTATTACGCTCATGATGGGAAGGACAACCCCAGCGTTGCGAAATGCAACTACTTAGTGAGCTGATAGATGCTGGCAGCCAATTTGTAATCAAAAGGAGGGAAAATGGCTGTTTATTAAATCTACAGTTGTGCCGAGTGAAGCATAGCCTCGGAGTATGGCTTTGGAAGAGAGGAAGAGGCCAACATGGCAGCTTTAAGGCTTGTGAGGAAGAAGAGAAAGAGGGATTCCTCTTTGCTCTATTTATTTTTTGAATAAACTGTTTTTACACAGTGACTATCAATTTGAAGGACCTTTATATAAGACTATGGTCTGCAGGAGAAGCTTCCTGAGAAAAACAAAGTTAAGTATCCACTGTAATCCTTCCTCCAACCTCACACTATTCTTCAAACACTTCAGACCCACAGCACTAATGCAAACATTGTCACGTCAACAAAGTGCAGATCTGATCCTTGCCATGGTGCTCTTACAGCTTCTTTAAAACATCATAACTCTATTTGAACACAGAAAAAGTGCAGAACTGTTAACATCATTCTGCCTCTTTAGGTCATCTAACTGTAAAGAGGTAAGTGGAAAATGATGGCTATGTTACTGCCATGCAATCAACCTATATGTTGTCCTCCAGGCAGAATCAGATATACACTTTATGCTGCCTGACATCTTTGCTGTTCCTGGCAATATGTGGGGGTTGCAATGTGGCCCCCAAAAGTGTGTCTGACCCCGCTTAGGGAGGCCAGAGCCCCATGTGCGCAAGGTGATGACTAGTGAGGGTCAGCATTGGCTTGTTTACACATTAGAGACCACACAGACAAGACACGGCTAAGACAGCATATGTATGCCATGTGTGTCTCAATTACAAGCAGGCCATGGCTGTTCAACTGCTTAGCACCAACGCCAGTGATGAGAGCGAATCATAACACTTTGTTACAGAAAATCTAATATAATCTTTACTTAATTTTCACATTCTATCAGAACAGTCTGAACACTGCTGTCTTCATGTCCCACAACAGAAACGTGTACTAGAGATCATCTCTTAGAAAGGGACTCCAGCCTGGCTGAGGTGACAGAGCAGGGGAGAGTCAGAGATGTTGTAAATGTTTGCATCTTTGCATGATTTTGTCTACTGTGTTTGTGGGGTAGTTCCATCCGGCTCAGCTTTTATTGGGACATTGTTGCAAGAAAAAAATTATTCTAAAGCAGACAAAAACGTGCAAATTGCCGTAGTTGCATCAATGGGAGCTGGTCTCAACTAATGTCTTGATTTTAGGGCTGTTTTTACTGTTCTCTGAGTAACTCCTTCTTGAATCCCTTAAAGTGAAGGAGTCTGAATCCAAACGGCATAATGGCATTCCCCTCTCACATTTAGTGTCTTTGAAATAGTGTATTGCTGCAACTGAAAAAGGGAATTAATTACAGCTTGTTATCCTATGCCTATGTTAACTCATAACATAATGAAAACACTACTGTGTGAAGTGGGGAAAATGTTTTTCTTTCACCTATATTCGGTTTCCTTCTTGTTTTGAATGCAAGATCACAGGTATGAGATTTTAGATAGAAGGTATAACTTCATTATCCAATGAAACATCAACAAAAATATATAAACAAAATGTATTGTTCTTTTTGTATATGTAAATAATATTTGTAAGAAAAAAGTTGTTTCCATCATTTGCAGCATTGCACTTCAGAATACAGATGAGTATTAAATAATCTGCCATCTGTGCACATGCTTGTTTATAGCCATACAGTAACTATTCACTGTAAACTATACAGCCAGCCATTTTCCAGCTCATTACTGATTTGAAAAACAAAGATACATCCTCACTACATCACTGCAGCAAACCAACTGCTGCATATCAAATGAATAAAGATTGACACTTTAATAAGCTTCAGCTGAGACATCAAACCTAAATCAGAATAAAGTGTAAACTGTAAAATATCTGAGAGTCTTTTCATATCCGATTTGTGTGTGCAGGAGTGTGTGAGTGTCACCACAAAGAAAAACAAACACACTACAACGCTAACTAGCCCTGAGAGCTGAGGGCATCTTTCAAGTGGCTGGGCCGACCGTGCAGCCTCTCATCTCCCAACCTAACCGCACTCACAGGTCACAATGAGAGCTTTGATCACGCCAAAGTCTGATTCCCATTCATATGCTCAGCCTGCTCATTGATTTTCCAAAAGAAAGGCTGAGGAGCTGATATCAGTCTGCTTGAATGAAGCCCCACCGTCTCCTTTTAACACAGGTATGCATGTGTATCAGTATCAGAGGAAGTTCAAAAGCCAGAGCTGTTACATTCCTGGAGTTTAAGGACAGCAAGCCCCAATAAGATATGAGGAGTAAGTGGTATTAAAGTCCAGGACAAAAAGATGATAATACATTTGTCAGTTTTGTGGCAGTGGCTCAGAGATCGTCTGCGAGAATGTTTAGCATAAATAATTAAGGATGAGACAAATCATTGACATTGTGTCCCCAGCTTCTCTTTCTCATCAGCACTTGAAAGCTGCTTTAAAATAGTATCACTTCAACAACAAAAAACCTAATTTGGTACTTTATTTTCAAATGATGAGAGCTACACTTGACACTATAATTCTACATGAATAAATCATCCTCTTGGTCTTGTGGCTTAATTGATTTTTTTAGTAGAAGATAATGCATATTTTTTATTTTTTAAATTCTTCTAATGAAGCATTATATAACAATGCTACTAAGAAGTTAAAGTAAATATTTTTAATTAATATAATTCCATGTTTGCCTGCCAATGGCTGCAAGTGGCTCCACAGAATATGACAAGATATCAGTCCAAAGATGATCTGTGCAGGCATGACCAACACCAACAATGATGAAATCACACTGTAGCAAACTGTAATATCCACACTGCAATGTAAAACAGGAGCGTGACATGTAAACACTCAATAATTATAGTAATTATTAAGTATATATTATTATTATTGTTGTTGGCATGTATTACACTAAACATACATGACATTTTAAAAAGTGTAACCCTCAATTGTATATGCATAATAAGAATAAGAATAAGAATAATAAGAATATAATAATACGACTACTACTACTAATAATAATAATAACAATAATGAAAAAGGTAGAGGCTACTGAAAAGTCTAATAAGCGTCATTAAAGACCATCAGTTATTATTTAACACTAACCATGCTTGTTTCCCTTCGCCTCAAACACATGCATCATTGGAAGAGAAAAACAAGTCAGAAATAGAAAAGTTGAACGGGACAGAAACTTCTTACCTGGTCCCTCTGGATGCATGGCAGAGAGGTCCGGCGATGTGACTTACTATTGGACTGACTGTTTGCCATATCTGAGGCTATCACAGAACTGGACCTCCTGCGCCTTTTAAATACAGGGATCTCTTCCCTGGCTCCAGTCACAGGGGTGCAGCCCTCCTTGTATCTCCCTTGGTTGGGAAGGAGCTTGTCAGCATACCTCGCCAGCAGGATGCCCAGCACTCCAACCAGGTACGCTATGTACGGTCTCCAAGTGGCCCGAACTTTTTGCAGTGAGAAGAGTGAAATAGTCCTGACTAGGCTAATGAAAACGATCACAGATATGCCCTGATTCAGCCGTGCTACCATGAGTGCGCCGGTGGCCACGCAGATGAGCACGACCACGGCTGCTGTCGTGAATGAAAACAGCTGCTCATCTGTCCCGTCCAGGAGAGACCTCGCCGCTGCTTCGCCCAGGTGGCACAAGGTTAGAAGGGAGAGAGCTGTCTGGATTAGAGCTCCGCAGCGGATTAAGTAGACACCGACCCAAAAGAAGGCACATACGAGGGTAAACAATGGGGAAACAACACTCCAGCAAGTTTGCAACAGCTCCGCAGCGCAGCCTGACACAAAGTGAAGGGGAGACGATGAATACGAGAGACTGTTGTCAGCGTTGCTGCTGGCTGCAGCTTTCCAGTCTGCACATTTGACCAACAGAGCGAGAAAAATCGAAAGCGACCCCACGCACACCGCACTTCGGAGTCTCTGGGAACTCCATATTTTTGTGAACATTAGCCTCACCCACGACTCGTAATGTCGGTCCCGGCACAGTGGGATGACACATGTTTTCACATAACCATTGCGATCCGGTGCGCTAAAGTTTTTTTCACGAGTGCTCTGCGCACCGGTTCTGTCAGATTCTGCAGGCATCGCCATCACTCATGGCAGATATGAAGTATGAGGAAGTCTATAATGCATCTATACCAGTGTTGTCATGGGACGTGACATGAGTTAGTGACAAATTTATTGTACGCATATTGAAAAAGTACAGCGAATGCGATGCGTTTCCAGTTACGCATAGAGATGTGCTGCCACTGAATGCATTTCCTTTGTTTTTCCAGGTGCGGGTTGAGAAACAGCTGTCCGAAACAGCATGAAAGAAGCCTGAATGACAGAGTAATTAGGATGTTACTCAGATCTAGGGCACTGCTTCACTGCACATACGCGTCCTGCTTTCCTCTCCTTTCTGGAACGCCGTCTCTTTGACTTCTGCTGTCCTTCGCTTCCTTTCGCTTATAGTGACTCCCGGCCGCGCAGCAGCAGCAGTCGTTGCAAAACATCTGTCCCGTTCCGTACATTCAGCGACAAAACGCGCTCTCCGTGTCCATTGTTTGGCAACTTCCCGGTCTCTCTTGAAATAATATAGGCTCCTCTGTTACTTTCGAAGGTAAACGCTGCTGAGAAATTTAAACAGTTAGGCGAGTCACGGTCAGGTTATTGCTAGGCGTTTGAGGTGTTTGTCACCAGCTCTCCAACCAGCCGCGAGTCTCAGCTCATTCACACCCCCGAGTTCCGACTCCACGCAGGGAGCAAGATATTACAGCAGAAGCGAAACCCCCAAATATTTCCTCACCCAGCCCAGCAGGCGTTGTCCTCAATGGATCTTATGTTTAGATTTGTTTCCTGTCTTGAATTTTGGAATACCTTATTTTTTGTAAAAAATATATGTATTCTGATGTTGTTGTTTTTAAACAGCAGTTGACCTATATTTCCTCCGTGAGTTCCATGGAATAGATGTGATGTATTTTGGAACATACATTTTAGGCTTTGTGCTTCTTATGGCCACGCCAACCTGAGGGCTTTAAACTCCATTGACATGAATACATCTTTAACTAGGGAGAAGTGTCTAGATGCTGACGACAGAAATGGGACCTCTTCACGCAATCAGTTTCGCTGTGAAATTCCAAAAATAGCTCTGTGGTTGCCCTCCAGCTTGACTCCTAATGTCCCTACTCCACCAGGTCATTGAAATATTTATTCCACTTTAAGTGTCACTGATGATGTTTTGCGTAACTGTGGAAGGTCTCAATCAATTTTTCAGCCTGCAGATCTTCCGTGTGCATGACTACAGTACATGTGTTCACAGTTCAGGGTGCACACGTTTGTTCCCTCAGATGTAACGGTCTCATGGGATCACACCCTCTCACATATGTACAGTAGACATCTACAGCAAGCACATGTAATCTCACTCAAATTTGCTGATGCACACACAAAAAGATGACATAAATAGTGTGCCTGTAGTCTGTTTTTCTTGACTCTGTAACTCTCACACACACACACACACACACACACACACACACACACACACTTTTATACTGTACATTTAACCCTGAAGCTTTTCATTGGTCATCTCACAGCATCTAAATGAGGACGGCGCTTTTAATAGAGAATGCTCTGTCATGCCATGCTCTTGTTTTGCCGCATCACGTCCTTCATTAATTTATGGAAATCCTGAAGTCTTCAAATCCAAGAAGTAGCATATTTAGCAGGACTCATGTCTCTGCACTATAATGCTGATGTTCTAGAAATCTTGGGTTTTTTGTCCCTCTTCCTGCAATCCTCTCTCTACCTACTACTACTCATTCCCCCAGGCGGAGACAGGTCAGCACGACTCTTTCTATCCATTGGCGTAGACAGAGTCCTGTGTTTCCCTTGTCAGTTGTGATTAGTGGGAAGCACGGCAGGAGAAGAAGCACTAACAGGGAGCGATAGGAGCAGGAGGAGGCCAGGTCCTGTCCATCACCTTTCAGCACATGCTTACTGAGTGCCAGACATCCTTTTCAATGCAGTGTATCACACAGGACAGCTGCCAACTCCAAGTGTGAGCATTTTTTTTCACCTTATCAAAGCCCATGGGTAACTTTCCTTTGGAAGAGTTGAAACAATACTGCTTCATTGGACTGGTTTACTTCATGGATGACAGTAACAGAAACATTCCCTCTTTACAAACAGAAGATATGTGCAAGACACCGGAAAGAGTTGAAGTCAGCCAGAAAACAGGAATATGCAAGCATTCATTTTTCTTGTAGGATGCTGCGATGTACTCCTGTTATGACATTGTTGGTCCTCTTTTACTTACACTAGTATATCTGTGTGGTAATGTAATATTAAATTAATGTTATAACTGTAAAACAAAACAAAAATTACAGTTCCACCAGATGTGGAATGTCTAAAACAATACTGTGTTATCAGCTGTGAAATCCAACAGCTGTCCTTGTTTTCCTGTAAACTGTCAATGGCTACTAAAAGTCATCATAATGTGAATCTTTCCCCTTATGAAAAGCACCACTTCATGGTCCAGATGTAAATGAATCACTGGAGTCCTCAGCAGCCACTGCCCACAGCCTCTCCAGACCAAATCATTGTGAAAAAATTATGTTTCAGTTGTCTCCACAAACACAGGCCATTCTGAATTACACTTTTACACTTACATTTTTTACGACTGGGGAATGCACATAACCTTCTTACCCTATTTGGTAATGTCATGGTCCATTGTAAAAGAGGAATCTTTTATGAGGAGCAATTCATCAGACATCTGGTGTGGATGTTGCATGGGGGGTCATCTGATCTAACCTCACACTGCTGGCCTCTGGGTGTGGCTGACAGATCTGATGAATACTCAGGAAGTGTGAATGTCCTACGGAGTTGTTTACCATTTAACCACTTCAGCCTGCAGCCCCTGTGCTCTACTCATATCCGATATGAAAATGAATTAATCACATACCTTAGTCTCGATTTACACTTCAGGCAATTCTGGTTGTAAACAGCTTTCAATAATCTTAAATTGAAATATATATTAAGAGCAGCTCACTATATGATCACACTTTGGCAGACATTGTAATGTTATACAACGTGATTCAGAGTTGAAACACTAAGGAACAGAAGGAAAAAGAAGCGCGAGTGGCTGAATGAAGTGATGGAAACAAGTTTACATTGTGTTTGGCACTTGTGTGCAGAGTGAGATCCATCACAACGTGTTTACCAGCCCTCATGGGCAACGGTCGGCTCATGGCCAAGTTTTCATAAAGGGGCTGTGGACGCCCATCTCCACACAGACATTTGCCACCGCCACCATATACACAGACATGCACGTGCACACACTTCCTGACACAGTCATTCATCTGCCCATGTGTGTTCACACACAGTTGTCCACAGAACAGGGGCTTTCTAGGCTGGACACCCAGAGGAATCAACAAGCTTCCTTTCCCTGTAGAAACATGGATCTGACCTAACGTTGTTCCTCAAACTGTAATTATTCCGTACTAGCTTGTATTACACAATCAGGGCAAAAATGGAGCAGGAACCTACAGTAGAGCCAGCTACATTATGTATGAGTCTGGGTCAATCATTTCAACATCGGCAAAAATGTTCCCGTCAACACCCCAAATCAATTTATGTACTGTACAATCCAGGGATTCACTAGAACACGGGAGCTATGCCTAGATACGATTTTATTAATCATATTTCTACTGACATAAAATACCCAAGCCAAAGATGATGAGACAAAGCCAGTATTATAAATGCAGACAGTAATTCTCCTCTGTTACATGACAAATACAAGCATATGTGTTCTAGAGCTGCAATGATGCAATTAATCCATCACCAAGAGATTAATCTGCACCAATTTAGATTATCGATTGGTCAGTTTTCAAGCAAACTCGACAAACATTTCTTTATCCCAGCTTCTCAAATGTGTGGACTTGCTTTTCCTTGTGTTACATGATGGTAAACTGAATATCTTTGGCATTTGGACTGTAAGTCGTATGAAACAAGACAACTGATGACATCACCTTGGCCTTTAGAAAGGCTTTAGGATTTTTACAATTTTCCAATGTTTTAAAGAACAAACAATGTCTTGATTACTAAAGAAATTGATCTGCATTTAAATCAATAATGAAAAGAATCCTCTGCTTAGAGTTCACTACAGTCTACTGTTGAAGAGGAAATCAGGTATGCAACCTTCCTCCTGTGTTTGTTGGTAAATAAACTGCTGCACTCTGGACATGGCAGACTGTAACATACTGCATCTGAAAGAAGGGTAATAAAATGTCATACCAAAACAGTGTGCCTCTGTATACAGTACAAGAACATTAACACAAACAAATAAACACAGGGGTTTAGCAGATGGATTTTTGAAAGTTGACGCCATAAAAAATAAGCTTGTACAGAGACTGCCAATAGTTGTTTTGGTTTTGATTCAGAATCTGAATAGTTGCTCATATTTATGCATCTTTAACAGACTTCAAATAAAAATATATCTTGTATAAAACATTATTGAACAACTAAACAAATAAAAAAAGTGAACAAAACTACCTCAGGAGAATTTGCATTATTTGATTTGTATTTGACATGGACATTACAATTACACTGGATAACCCAGATGCGTTTCTTGAGTGTTTTAGCACACATGCTAGTTTTCTACACCTGTCCACAGGAGGCTTAGAAAACAAACTAACCTACAAAAAAACAAAAAAAAAACGGTAGTAGTAATAATGATACTAATAATAAAATTAATAACAAAACCAAAAAATCTTAATGGTTGTTATTTTATAAAAATGTCAAATTGGTTGCACATAATCATAACGCATGCATGCAAAAAATCAGCGGTGTAATGCACCACCGTAATTGTGATCAATTGAAAAGTTTTTGAACTTAATTTGAGAATTTCCGTTTCATTCTACGTTAGAATATGACACCAATACATTGCAGAGGGAAATGTTGTGCTCCACTTACATTTGACAGTCATTGTATCTAGTTATCTTACAAATTAAAATTTTTCCTAAACACCTTAAACTGTGATGTATTGTATAGAATAAACCACAGTTCACAAAATAGATAAAATTAGCTCCACCTCTGCCAACTACAACAGTCAAATGCTGCTTACAAATATGTGGTAATAATAATCCAATATTATAATATATAAGATCATAACACTCACAGAGGTACAGGACAGTATTTTGCAACAACATATGGACAAACACATTATATAATCCTAATCTGCTTGCATGCTTCCCACACTGCACATAGCTGTAGCTGTAATACTGTACTTATCTGTCTACATGGTTCCAACTAAATATCCATATTAATTTAGTTTTTCCTATAATAATCCACTGCATATATTATTGTTACTACTATTATAATGTCACTGCTACTACATTGCACATATCTGTACAAGCTGTTCATATGTTGTTCGTATTACATAGACATATTTATGATGGTCTTATAGGTAACTGCTAATACACTACACACATTTATATTTAATTTAAATTACTCTAAACAACCTTCTGTAAACCAACTGTGCACTACTCTCTACACTGCACTAAATTTCTTGTACTGTCTATACTTGAATATCACATTGGACTTTTCTGCTCTTTTTGCACTTCTTATTGGACGCAAACTGCATTTCGTTGTCTTTACTTGTACTCTGCACAATGACAATAAATTTGAATCTAATCTAATCTAATCTAATCAAATCTAATGTTGAAATAAACTTTTCCTGAACATGTGCACATTAGTAGGGTACAGGTTTTGGAGAATGATGGTAAAGAATATTGGGATTGAATTAGAAGACGGGTACTTAATTCAGTGGTGTGGGTGGGAGTACTGCGGGCAGAGAAAGAGAGAAAGTTAAAACACTGCCTAAGATGAATAATGCAATTCCAAGGTTTGAGTGGGAAAGGAGCCACACATTTTATTGCATATATATTCAGGGGAGTTAGGAAAGTTGCACGAGTTTTGAATATTTCATATCAAAGTTTTCAAAGCTGATCTGCCACCGCAGCTCGCTCAGACCATGTGGCAGTTAGTTGGCGTGGGACGTGCTGCTTGTCTTAGACACTAGATATCTGCTTGAGCCTGGGATTTATGCTAACCAAGGAAAACTGCAGGAACTTGTGTTATATATCTTCTTTCTCTCTTGTTCGGTGGAGTACAGATTTACGTCCTAAGCCTTCTCAAATAATGCAAAATAAAACCGTAGATCATGGCTTGACACACCAGGCAGCCCCGTGTAATTGGTCTGTGTTTGTTCAAGACATGCCAGGAAAAACACCGGCCATCCACCTGGTATGAGAGTTGTCCAGCACACAAAAGTCAGCTTTCATATGGGCATCTGGGCCAACCGAGAAAGGCCAAGGGAGCTAACTGCTCACTTTTATTTTTTCGACGTCAGTTTACATGTTTTCCTAAACATGAGGAATGCTGCTGGGCACTCAGGCCCAGAAACAGATCCTTGGGCTCTATTCACTTGTTAGGGAAACAGGGGGTCATGGGTAAAGTGCTTCACGGCCACTTTCCAGTCAGGAAAAAAGGATGAAGGTAATGGACAACTTTTTCCAAGAGCATAATCACAAACAACAATCAAACAGATTCTTATTGATTGCAACATACTTCTGCCTCGTTCTGTATGTTTAAATAACGAATTACTGGGAACAACCATCATCATTGTCAGGAGAAACTGTGCAACTCCAACTTTTGTTAATTTACTTCAACTGAAAGGACTTTCATAGGATGACACAATGCCACGACTGATGAAACTAATTCCAAGCCAACTGGAGTCAAAGATGTCTGACTGTTTTCACTCTTTTGAGCTTGAAATGACTGTCAAACTAAAAACAAGCATGCTTTTTTGGGCTTTGAGCTGTTGACCTTTTAGAGACTCATGTTTTAACTTTGTAGCAACAAAACGTGATTGATAGATTATCTGAGACCTGGTTAACACACAAATGTTCCTTTGCAGGATGTGGTAAAATTATGCATTATAACAATATATACAATATCACTGTCTAGAACAAATAGTACATTTTTTTAAAATAGTTACATCAACAATGTAACACATGACAACTTTACTGCTTTGGTTAGCTTTCACTGCTCTCAGCATTGTTTTAGGCAGCAGCATGTAGTTGTTTTCAGTGGAAAAAACTAAACTTTTACCTGCTCAGCACCAAAGACAATTAGCAAATAGCTGGTAAACACAGTGGAACATTTAGCAGCTAAAGAGCCAAATATTTCCCTCAGGAGTTGGCTGAGAACAAATATAGAGCTAAAAGACCAAGAATATTGGACTCATTCGCCACATGGACACAAACCAACCCATCCTTATACATAAATGACATTGTCACAAGAGGTAGTTGCCTAACAAGAAACATAATAGTCAGTTTTTATGAGCTGCTTGCATAATCAACAAGGCTGTATGGTGTATGGTGTACAAACGTCACCATTTCTAGATAAGTGTTTGCCTTTTGACGTTACAGTCTTATGTTACCTTACTTATGAATTATCCAAATAAATTCCAGGCAGTGAGGTTTATAGATTTTTAAAAAAGTGAACTCCCTAGATTTAGGTAGAATCAGGAGAGAAAAAGTCAGTATCCAAACTATAAGTGACAATTTAGTAACATTGCAGGCTGGCAGGCCACTTTATTCTCCTGGGATATAAATATGCTATTGAAGAATAGTGTGTCTGGCTGCTTAGGGAGGGCTTCATACACAAAGGAATCTGAAGTTCATGCTGTTGGTCTTTCAAATGCCAGACACAAACAATCATCACGGATAAAAACATAAAATACAAATTTAGAATACCACTCAGAATCAGCCAATAGCTGTGGTCTTTGAGTGAAACATGCAAGTCAACTTTCCTCTCCTGGGGCCAAATCCTCCATACATTCTTAAAAGTCAGTTTTTCTGAATCACTTGTTAGGTGATTTACCGTAAAACACGATTTAGCTCTGTGATGAAAAGGAGAGAATGAGATTTCAGCTCAATGTTGGCTAACCTATGGAGGGTTGGCGCTCAGTCTCAAACAAAGACAGCAGACTGGCACCTAAACAGAGGAAGAGACAGAGAGAAGACAGGACACCACAGCAGACTTCCTGTCCCCGAGAAGCAGCAGAGGCACACTCGGCTTCATCCTGGCTTTGTCCAATCAGCTCGCATCTCACATGTCTGGCCTTCATCTCTAGAATCTGACAGCCCCTCTCCCTGTTTCTGTTTTTTTTGTAACTTTTATTTGGGACAGAGGCTTTTAAGCTGCCATGTATCCCCCGCTGTTTGTACCGTTTATCCTGGTTGCCATCACAGAGCATGGCGCCGGCACACGTCAGGCTGTTCTTGGACCAGAGAAGAGGAGGAAGTGATCTAAAAAGTGTGTGGTCTCTCAAGAAGAAGCAGGCAGGGCACCCAGATAGCTCAGTGGGTAGAGCGGGTGCCCATATACAGAGGTTTGCTCCTCGACGCAGCGGGCCCGGGATTCGAATCCGGCCTGTGGCCCCTTTGTTGCATGTCACTCCCCCTTTCACATATCTTCATCTGTCTATCTAATAAAGGGAAAAACCCCAGAAAAATAACTTAAAAAAGAACAAGCAGGCAGATGGAGGCCTCCATTTACAAACTCTAACTCTTCACTCCTGTTCCCTTCTCAGTCAATTACATTTTATGCAAAACACCTACAGTACATGGTTAATAAACTGAACAGAGACTTTTAAGGCAACGTTTTTGCTTCTTAAATTGAGAATATAAAGCATATCTGCCCCATCACTTCTCTCTCTTCATCAACTGGGGAGGAGGGACTTAAAAGATCCCATTAAAAACTGCGTTAGGACAGTTGTGTAGACGGCAACAGACTTTAAAATGACTATTTAGTCTTTCCAGTGACTGTTTGACGTCATTTAATGGAGGAAAGGCTGTCTTAAGTAAACTGACAGAATTGAGAAACCTCTCTAACAGCTTACAGTTGTCATTTGGTTAAGCCTGAGGGTTGTAAACATCAGGGGAAAATCGTACATGATCCTTGCCGCTCATGAGCCTCTGCCGAGTATAATATGTGCTATAAGTTTAGTTTTAACACAGCGTAATTTAAAAAAATTTACCTCTTAACACAGGAATGAAATATGTTTACTTGATAATATTTTAACGCTCCGTTATAGTTTAAGAGATCCAAGCAGATATAGCAAAACATCATGTCATTAATAAGTTAAAGCCTGTAGCAGTAAACAATTAATAATCAGCTACGCAAATCCAGATGTGCAGTAGAGGTGGACTGAAGGAAAAGAAATGGCAAGGCCCTATACTTCTCAGAGTTTGTAAATCAAATTTCTATTATAAATTCATATTTCCTCCATGAGTAAAACAGCAAACTTGGCTTCTTTATAAAATGCATTTTTCTCCATGTTTATATTTTCTGCAATCTAAGCATTTCCAAGCCCTAAAACCCACAAGGTGCTACCATTGTTGTTTTCTTCATGTTCACGTCATGTCACTTTCTCTAAGTCTGTCAAGTACTCAAACCCTAAATATGTTTACTAGATTGCCATGGAAATTGACACAAAAATAAAACTGTCGGTTAACAGGAGCTCAGCAAAAGCATTTGACTGGATTAATCTATAAATGCAGTGCTTTGTTGATAATAGGGATTTCTCTGATTGACATTGTTTAAACAGAGATTCAAAGTTGGCACCGAGAAAGCACATGTGTTTAACTTAGCACGAAACCCTAGATTTCATTGCTGTATTTGAAGGCATAAAATTACAAAAATGTTCTTAAATCAAAGCTCTATTTGCATTTCCCTGGTACTAGATGATAAGCTTTGTCTGACTCCTCTTTTGTTTAGAGCAAAATAGATTTGGTTTAATTTACAGAAGGCATGTGTGCCCCAGGATACACTGAACATTAGCTTGTGTCAGGACTGTTTATAAGAATTTAGTGCATGCACAGACACTCTGTACCAACAGATCCCTGTTACCCTTTAAAGGCAAAGCCAGCAGTGGTAAACTTTATTGTTGAACTAGTGATTGAGAATGAGGCGTTCACATGTTTGAGTCTGAGTTGCCCCAACCTGAAATACAGTGACGACGTTTTCAGCCTCATGAACTTTTTATCGTGAAATATGTTCCATTACAGTCGGGAAGAATGTTGTTGGAATCTGTGGGTCTAAGCTGAGGCAAAGGACATCAATGGTATCTGGATTCTCTTGTGTGTCGTCTGTATTCTGTGCTAGCATGCCTTTGTATGAGTATTCTCTTAACTACAGGAGTCCTTATGAATGAATCAGTCAGTTTTAAGGCATGGTCATTTTTTCCATGAATTTTGTTTTATGTTGACAAAACATTTTGCTGACTTTCAAACACCTGTGACGCCACAAATCCCTGACTGTTTTTTCCCCCCTCTTATTCAGGAAACTGTAATGAGCACTACACTGAGCCCAATCTCCCAGAAAATATGGTGCTGAAACATTTCTGTGGGTCTGCATTATGCACAAGTTATTCACGGCTCACTAGGAGCATTCAATAATTAAAGTGCTAAAATGGCATATGTTTAAAAATTTAAGCAACCCCCTTTTGCCTTACCTGTGCACTGCATCTCTCACTGTCCTACTAGTTTGATGTGCATGATTGGGGGATGTGTCATATAGTGAATTCAAGAGGATACAAATAACATTGTTGAAACACAGAACAACCAAAAAGAAATAGAGAGACAAGACATGGACATTTTTATTTAATTTGTATTTGATCAATATTTGTCATAATTATAACAATTTATCTTTTGGAAATATGTTGGTGACAAGATTATTCTTATCTGACTTTGCTATGATGGACTGGATTTTAAAATGTTATGCTAAAACACAAATTAATTTAATTATTTAGACAAAAAATCATCAGAAATGAAATCAAACAAATAGAGGCTGCTTCACCGCAAAAAATAAATAAATTACAAACTGAAAAAATTCACTGGAAAGATTGAATAAAATATGCACAGAAGAGTGAGATGGGAGCTGCTGATGTGTGTCCTTCCCCTGTGGTATCAGATTAAGGGTTTAATGACTTCCAAAGGCCCAGGTCATTTCCTGTCTGTACTTCCTGGTGCTCAGACCTATGTGTGTGTTGGACTTGGACTTTCCCTGCAGCCCTCCACTCTGCTTGGCCTCCACTGGACTGTTCCCTGGGGAGAGGGCCTAAACGTAGTCCAAGTGGTAAAAGCCAAACTCTTGGAGCTCTAATAAAGACCAAACCATCAATCCCTGGCACTGATCTAATCTGTGCTAGGCAAGAAAATCCAGCACAGTTTGTTATTACTCTGGTCTTGATTTAGCAATGCATTGGCAAATGTATTGAGCAATCTATTTGATTTAACACGGAGAGCAATGATTTCATTTTCAATCGTGAGAAACAGCGAGAATAATTAGTCAGAAAAGTAGTGTAAAGTCACTTTGTCCGCATCTATGTATCCCCACCAGGCAGTGTTCCTCCCAAGCACCACCTCTTTCCTTCAATGCACCAATCGCAGCTAAACACACACTCTAACACCCTTGGCCAACTGTACGCTCCAAAGCTTAGGCTGCCTTGTGCCTACATTCACGCTAAATAAGATGTGTCTGTAGGTAGGGTAGGGTATCGTTAAAAAAAAAAGTAATACAGATATAATACCAGGGGCAATTCTAGGATCAGACCTTTTTCGGAGGGCTCAGTCCCTAATGACAATGTGACAAGGATATATATTTAGTTTTCTTTTAATAATAGCCACCATTAACTATATTCATGGCAAATTGCTCAACCAATAAGGTTCAGCTGCTGTGAATCAGAGCTGTAGAAAAACTTTGATATCTGTAACAAAACACTGCATTATAGTTGTTGGATTCATATTGACAAAGAATTCAAAATGCCACTGGTTTTAACAGCTGAATGTATTATTAATAAGATTCTTAGTTTCAGCCTACACGCAACAACGTCTCTCGTTGAGGTGCTCCTTAGGAGTTGTAGTCAACTTCTCACCATGTACTTTGTACCATATAGTTTTGGAGTCAATACAGAATGCTGAGGTACATTTAAAAGTCCACATTCCTGTCTTTCTCACAGACCACACAAAATAGCTATTCAAAAAGAGGTTATAGAAGAACACATGATACTATTTCATACTATACCATTCAATTGGACACTGTAAAAGACAAGAAGGTTTCTCATTGTTGAGCCTATAGCCTTGATGTCTAAGGGCATTTTTACATGTTTTTAAATTCACCTTTTAAGGGTATTTGTATATAACATGATCCCCATGTGTTTCATTTCAAAATGTTCATAACAAAGCCAGCTTCTGTGAAGTGAGGCCCACATTTTTTTTCAGAGCAATGTGTAAAGACTAACCTACACTCAGTAGTTTTGGTGCTTGAAATGAATATACAAAAGTCTTGGGTTCACAAAAGCAGCGTAATATATACATAAAAAAGCAAATAAATGTCTAAAATTAAATTTTGTAATATCACTTTTTGAAAATTGTTGTCAAACAACGCTTGGACTCGGCAGGGTATTGTTTGTCCTCAAAGGGCTAATATTGAGAGAGTCTCTGAATAAAGACAACCTTGTTTGTAAACTAAAAACAAAACAAAAGTTTGGCTTTATGTAAAGAAACAGAAGCAGGAGGGCATTTTATAGACATGATGCTGTCTCCACATTTAGGCCCTGAGATCCAGTTCAGCATTTGCTTTCAGGTTCATTACAGGAGATAATTATAACACTCACCACTACATTTTATACAATAAGGTTGGTTAGTCTTCCCTGACTGAAAGACATAATAACCACTGGAATTTATTTATCTAAAAAGCCCCAGTCGGAAAATTACCATCTTATATCTCATTTTTGGAACTCTGGTCCATACTTAACTCGCTCCAACAACTGGCTGAAGCTTCAGCAGGCCATGCTAGAAGTGATATCGGAGAGACAGCTTTGACTGCAAGCACGTTAATGTCATGGAGTAATCTAAAAAGCCATATTGTAACTGCTAAATCTGAGCCTGTCTGTTCTGCTGAAAAATGCAATGTGCTTAGCTTACTTTCCTTTATTAACGCAGGATAAATACAATAAAACACAATTACGTTTTACAGAGAAGGCCAAACTCTGCAGCTACATTTTGATCCTGCATCAGCTACTTTCCTTACTTTTCCTGCACTCGTTGCAGCTCTGCAGCTCACATAACAGCTGCTGGTAATGCAGGTTGGAAGAGCCAGGATCAGTCAACCGACTGGTGGTGTGTCTGCAGCATGAATGAACACTGCATGTGTGAACACCACGAGCAGAGAGAGGTTATAGATCTTGAGAGGGAAAGTAGCTGACTCATGTAGTTAATTTTCACAGAAACAGTTAAAACACATAACATACAAAGTAAAGAGGCTGCTATACAGTATATTACAAGCTATTATATCATGGAACTACACTGCAATTAGGTTAGCTGATATTTATCCTGTATTAGGCTGCTCAGATGTTTTGAATCTTTCTCCTACTATTTTTTGAAATCCCCAACACACAGCAAGAGGGTCGAGGTTGATGTCTGAAACTCAAAGATATTCAGTATACTATCATAGATCACAACACAATTCACCAAATATTCACATTTCAGAAGTCATAAACAATTAATTACAAAGATATTTATTGGGAAAAAAATGTAAACAATTGTCAAAATAGTTGCTGATTAATTTTCTGAAGACCAAATCAACAAAACGCACAGTAACAATGTTATAATTTATAAATTATACTGTTTATTGATTCCCAGTGGGGAAATTACAATTTACACTCTGTTTGTTAGTAATCACTACATACGGGCTTGAAAAAAACACACATACTCAGGACCCAATCATGCACAAATGGAGAGATGACAGTGGGATGCCAGCTGGACCAGTGCCCTGAGCGGTTGGGGGAGTATGGTGCTTTGCTCAAGGGCACCTGGCAGAGGCATCTCTCCAGCTACCGAGCCACACTCCGTACTTTGGTCCCTACAGAGACTTGAACCGACGTCCCTCCGGTTCCCGACCCAACTCCCTACGGACTGAGCTACTGCCACCCCCAAATACTTACGCTATCAATGTAAATTGATACGTATGTGTGTATGTGTGTGTGTGTGTGTGTGTGTGTGGTGTGTGTGGTGTGTGTGTGTAATAAGAAGCACTCAATAATAATTATAAATTGAAAAACATCACTGCCACATAGCATCTCAAATCTAAATGATGACAGACCTGTAACCGTATTGACCAAGTCAACACAGAGGCATTTTTCAATTTAGAGGTCACACAAGTCACATCTAATAGAGTTCTGTCAGGATTACCAAGGCTTAATTAAGATTAATTGTAGCATTTATTCTTCTCCGCATAGTGTATAAATCAAGTGTGACAGCACAGTATTGAGTCTAGCTGCAGGGCTGGTGGGTACTACTATAGTGAGTTGACATCTACACACAAGGCCTCTCAAGGCAGGTGGTTTTAGGCTACAGGGATTTTGACAGGCTCCATTACCCAACACTTGATTCTGACACTGAGGAGTGAATACAGACTGGAGCTCCCAGACCCCCCTGGGTCCTGTTTACCTTTCCGACCACAGTAGACGATAGTCTGTCTGACAAGGAAGAATGTGATAGAAACAGTCATACTAACACTGCAGGACAACCACAGTCTAATACACATATAAAAACAATGTTGCAGCAGAAAAGCAAAGGCAGGCTTGGAATAATCTTTTTAAAATAAATAGGAAAAATCTGCATTTAAAACAACTTATTTATCTACTTACAGTATTTTGCACTTTGTAGATGTTTTTATGTAGTTCTAATATTAGTGATCATTTACAAACTTCTGTGGGTGATCCTGCATTTTCAGTAGAATGCAAATGAAATCCTTGCTAAATAATCAGAATGCTTCCATATTTTCAGTACAGTCAAGCTTAGACATACAGTATATTCCATGTACATGCCTTTTCACTTTATAAGAACAAAACTAAGTTTTTATTTTTTTTTTGACATTTTTATTAAAATATTCAACTACACAAGTATCTTTTAAACACCAAAATATCTTTGTGATGAAAAATACTACATAAATTGCTACATAAAAAGCTTTCCATTTAACCTTGAATCAGTCTATACTTTTTAAGGTTAAGGACATCTTGCTCTGATAAAAGCCCCAGATAGATCTTGAGCTAATTTCAAAGACCAGGATCCAGAATCATATACATTTATCAAAAATACAATCAAGCCAACTCCTTTATCAATGTATGAAGAACATGGTAAAAACACTGGTAAGGAATGTGGTATTTTATAATGGATTTTGTTCCCCTTTATTGTAATTTGCCAACCAACAAATGTGTTCTGGTCAACTTCCACTACTTTGTAAGGATCCACTTCATCAAGGTGACTGTTTCTCCTTCAGATAACAAAGCCCAGGCATTGGAAACAAACAAGAAGTCCATGTTTTACGTAGTGAGAGATTTGGATGGTGCTGCCAGAGTCTTGGCAAATGGACTCCTCTTCATCAGCAGGGGAGAGGCTCGACAAATGTGAGAAACCAATGCCCAGAGAGGAAACAATACCACAGTGCATTTAAGGCTCCCTTGACAATCACACAAGCATACCATGGTTGGTGCATAATACCGAGGATTCAGCAACCATAATCAGACGTTTCTATACGATCAAAGTCATCAACCAAAACCCAAATAGAATCAGTTAGAGGACAAAGTAAAGCAGCAAATCCTCACATTTGAGTAGCTGAAAAAAGAGATTTTTTTTAAAGCTTTTGTTTGATAAAAGAATTAAAAACTGATTGACTTATCAATTCAACTTTAAACAAAAAGAAATAAAAGAAGATATCAGACTTGAAACAATCAGTCAATCAACAGAAAAGTAAATGGTAACAATTTTGATAATTGTATCTGTACTAGAGTGTAACATCTTTATTTTTGTGTGAGGATTAATACGAGGGTCTTAAGCAGTCTCTTTTAGATTAACATTTAAATCACTGCACTTTCTACAGCCCTTACTGTCAAACTCATTTGAATGAGGTTTGTTTCAGTATTAGTGTTCACTGGAGCTGTAGTCTAGTATAGTTGCTGACTTGGCCTTACTTGACAAAGTTTCACTGAGCTGGCAGGGATGATAGATTCTGTTGGTCGCATTGTTTTTCCAACATCCTTATTTGGCTGTTCTGACCCTGTCATTTATAATGGCCCTGGTCCATGTTTAATTCATACAAGCCCCGCAGAGCAAGGCTCCACACAGGACGCTGGCTTTACAGGCGACAGCCATTCCACTTTCCTGCCTCAGAAATGTTATCAAGACGGAATTCTGAGGCAAAATTTGTGTTCTGCAGGCTGTACATCAAACCTGAGGGATACGCCGTGCCCAGTTCTTGCACTCCTGCTAACCTCAAATTTCAGATCAGTGTACTAACAACTTCAACAACTCCCAGCTACTCTCCAAAGCGGTCAGAAGTCACATCCTGGACGTAAAGCCGGAGATGTAAGTGACACAATATAAACACAAATTAGTCATTTTGCAGTCTTTTTGTCACAGTGTTACTGTGTAGTGGCATTAGCTGGGTGCCTTCCAAGTTGCATCAGAGAAGCCCTGACAGAGGGGCAGTCTCCGCAGCCTAATTAGGAGCTCCAGTAGCTGCTGTCAACACCACCATCGTGGGCTTCAAAGCACGGGCTCAAGCTTGTGATCTGTATAAATATTTCTTTCATGAAACCCTCGCCACATCACGGCTGATATTCCAAAAAAAGGTCAGTGAAAGACAGAGAAGAAGGAGGAGGAAAGACTGTAATCAGGTGGTGAGATTGAGCCAATGGAAGTGACCTTAACCCCCCTCAAAGTATTTGAAGCTCTTGTGCATGCATGAGCAGATCCAGGGGGATGTCCGTGATGCATGACAAATCTCTTTTCATGTATCCTCAATTACACTCTCTGATGCTGCACGGCATTGCTTCAATGGTCAAAACTGGCTGATAGCTTGTTGTTGTCACCATGACACAAATGACCCAGTAGACGTTCACATCCCAAAACACAACTGATTGGTGACTAAAAGAAAATCTTTTATTTTGTGCTTCATCCTAAAGGTTTATGTAAAATATTACTAAATATACTACATAGTGAATGTGAGGGGTCTGGCTATGTGTCCCCCATCCTCTTGCTTTTCCTTTTGTGTCACCGTCTTGTATGTTCTTGTTCTGTGTTTTAGATGTTTTGTATGTTGAGGGACTTAACTTGGGATGCATTATTGTTAGGATTTAGCAAAGATGAAAAGCAGTAGCAAGATGAACATGCATTTTTTATTTAGAACACAGCTTTTTTGATGATGGGTGATCTTTCACTTTTAGTTTGGAATTGTGGCGGACTAAATGCTCCTCATAAACGAGCCAGCACTCTGGGCTCACTAAGAAAGAAAAATGTTGACATTGCATTATTACAGGAGACACATTTTCTGCAGGTTGATACCTGCCGTTTAGCCAATAGATTCTATCATACAATTGCATCCTCCGCAGCAAGCTCAAACACAAAAGGCATGGCCATTGTTGTCAAATGAAATCTCCCACTTAAAGTGTCTTCTTGGTCAGATGATACAGGCAGGATTGTGATTTCCACAACAGAATTTAGTGCAAGAAAAATTGCATTTGTGTCCGCTTATGCGCCAGATGTTTTTGATGGCAATTTATATAATATGCTCACTAATCAAATGCTAGAGTTAAAGGACTGTTCTTTTGTTGTTGGTGCAGATTTCAATGTTGTGTGGGACCCAAATATTGATTGGTCAAACGCAAAGGCCAATGGGGACCAGGTTCAGGCTAAAAATACTCTGAAATCATGGGGTAGCAGCTTGGGGTTTATAGATATTTGGTATGAAGTTAATCCCACTTTTAAGGATCATTTCTTTTTCTCAGGTAGACAAATCTTTTCAATTCAATTGATAAAGCGGTGTTACTCCCAATGGCATTGTCTTACCATAAAGGGGTCCTTTTTTTCCACCACACTAGGCCACTTGTCTCAATGTGCAGTTAGATGGCGTTTCAATAATTCTTTACTGAAAAATGAATTCTATATTACTCAGTTTATTGCAGAATTTCAAACATTTGCATAAATTAATGTTGGCTCTGAAGAAGACCCCAGGATATTGTGGGACGCAAGGTTTTATTAGGAGCAATACCATACTTTTCTGCTGTAGTGTGCGCAAAGCTCTGTCACTAAGGCTGCAACACCTTGAAGCTGAGTTCACCAGATTAGACACACTGTTACAAACTAATTTTACTGTCAGGATAGCTTTAGAAAGGTCATTATTCAAGAAAGAAATACAACATTCTGAAACAGAAGTCTGAATTTCTAATTAACAGAGCAAGACAGCGCTATTACTTTCAGGGTGTTTGACCTAGTCACCTTCTCGCTAAGAGATTAAAATCCAGTAATAATATTGCAGATATTCCCACAAATAAATCCTCATATGGTAAAATTAGATTTGAACCTGTCAAAACATATACATCCTTTCAGACATTTTATTACAATCCATATGAATCTGAGGTTACTTTGGATAAATCCCACTGTGACAGCTGTTGAATCAGCTTGACTTGCCTCAATTATCAGCACAGGAATCAGCTAGCTTGGACAAATTAATTACTATTGAAGAATTAAAATTGGCAGTGCAGAATATGCAAAAAGGAAAATCCTGGGGCTTTGATGGGATTCCCCCTGAATTCTATGTAACGTTTTGGGAACGGTTGGGCCTCTTCCTTGACAAGATTAACTTCTCTACTGAAAAGGGTGAATTCTCAAGGGATGTTAAACAGCCTTAATTTCCTTACTCTTGAAAAAGGAAAAGGATCCTACAGAGTGTTCTAGCTATCAACTGCCGACCCTCCTTAACACTGACATAAAAATCTTTGCAAAGCTCCTAGCCGGTTGTTGGGAGTCTCATGCGGCAGGATTCATAAAAACAAGACTAGCAGCAGATAATGTTAGACGCCTTCTCCACATCGTTGATGCAGCGGAAGACAGCAAGACCCCAATGTCACTTCCTTCTCTTGATGCAATGAAAGCCTTTGACAGGATTGAGTGCTCATTGTTATGGTCAGTGTTAGAGGTGATGGGCTTTGGTAACACTTTCATTAGTATGATCAAAGCTTGGTATTCTAATCCGTCAGCTTGAGTCTTAACTGGACGCACCTCTTCCTCTTTATATCCAGTTTCTACATCCTCCCACCGAGGTTGTCCCTAGAGCCGCTGGCTCAAGCCATTCGCCAATCAATTATGGTGTCACCAGTATGCATTCGTAATACATAGCATCATCTCTTATTATTTGTAGACAATGTTTTGGTTTTGTTAGAGAACCCCTCTCAGTCTCTCCCTCACCTTCTATTTTTATGCGAGGGGAAGCTTCAGGCTTTAAAATTAACTGGTTAAAGTCTGCACTACTTCATTTGTATAATTCCGCCACTCAACCATCTCTGCCGACATCCCCATTGTTAAACAGTTTAAATATTTATATTTATTAAACATAATAATATTAATAATGATAATAAGAATAAGGGGAAATTACAAAATTACACATTACACACATGCTTAGTACCTATACATGCACTAAATAGAGAGATTTCAGAGTGAGGGGGTTGCCCATGGAAATGTGCCCCGAGCAGTTGGGGGTTCAGTGTCTTGCTCAAGAGCACACTGGCAGTGCCCAGAAGGTGAACTGGCATCTCTCCAGCTACCAGACCACCACCATATTTTTGGTCCGTATGGGGACTTGACCAGCAACCCTCCAGTTCCCAACCCAACTCCCTACTGACTGAGCTACTGCCCCCCCCCCCCCCCCCCCCCCCCCCCCCCAATTAGTCTGTTACTCTGACCAACGTTTTGAAGGATATGGAAAAGTGGATGGTACATGTTGATATTGCAATCAGTATCTCAATTTATCTGGAAAGGCAAGCGTTCACAGAAGAAGAAAGAGGATGGTGGCCTTTCTGTTCCCAAATTCAAACATTACTTCTAGTCCTTTGTTTTGATGTCCCTTCTCACTTGGTTTAACCCAGATGTGTCTGTTTGTTGGCATACCTTAGAAAGTGCTATGTCAGAGCCTTGGTCACTCCATCACAATCTTTTTGCCAATGTTTCTAACAAACAGCGTCAGCTACGCTTTGGCCCCATTGTCTCAGATCTTATCAAGAATTGGAGATTGGCTGAAACTTACTGCCATATAGCTTGTAACTGGCACACTGTTCTCCTTTATTCAATAATACAGCACTCCTGATTGGGGGGAGGCCAATAACAGCCCCATAATGGGAACAGGGGGGGACTTTGTTGTCTAAAAGACATTTTTAGCGAGGTTGGCTTACTGCCTTTTTCTGACTTGCAGAACGCATTCAGTCTACAACGTTCCTCTTTTTTCTTTAACCTTCAATTAAGATCAGCACTCAAGGCATATGGTGTCCCCTGGCAGAAGCCTTTGCCCAGCCAACCTATCCAGAAGTTATTTACTGTGCAGCCTAAAAACTGTGG
>NC_045740.1:4877757-4877927 GCF_008692095.1 Etheostoma spectabile
TGGTATCTAGGCTTTATCAGTTCTTAGGGATATCTGGCTGGTCTGCCCTTCCTATTGAGAGGATCTGGGTACGCGATTGCCCAGGACTGAGTATCGATCTTGACTGGCATGATGTATGGTCTAACATTCCCGAAGTATCACGCAATCCAGACCATCAGCAGATTCACTAC
>NC_045740.1:4877937-4882822 GCF_008692095.1 Etheostoma spectabile
TTCATTCATAGGACATATCTCACCCCCGTGAAAATGCACCACATGTAAATAATTAACAGCCTGTTATGCACTCTATGCCCAATAAAAGCACAAGTCACATATTTTCACATGATCTGGGAGTGCTTTCCCGTTGGTCAGTTCTGGAACGTTATTGCATCTAAAATTTCCGCCGGGCTGTAGTCTTGTGCTGGACCTCTAACTTGCGCAGGTGTTTGGTCCCTTGTCTTGTGTTTGTCTGTGTGTGCGTCTGTTTATGTATGTGTATGTTTTTGCATATGTTGTTTTGTCTCCCTCCCTCTTGTTTTCTCGCTCTGTGTTGTTTGTTTGATGCGTTCCTTTGTTCCAGTGTATTGTTTGTAACTGTAAATGTTTATGGTTTTTGAATAAAGAAATTTTGTTTAAACTTAATCACAAAAAAAATTGTGAGAGGTTTCACACACCATAAGAAGAAAAAAAAGACTCACCCTAAAGAGCAAGCACCGCGGTTTAACAGGCATACTGTACAAGCAATCCTTCATAACAATCCACATTCTGCATTAGCCTGAATTAGCCTATACTGCCCAAGCTGAGGGTGGAAAGATGGTTGAGAGTGAGTGCTACAGACATTCTTGGAGTGTTAATGTCATCATAATGGCCTGACCATGGGTCCGCAAACTGACAGACCATCATCTGCATCTGGCCTCCAGGCACGCTTGTGGTCCTGTGTCTCTCAAAAACTAAGCAGAGAGAGAAATCTGCAGTTGTTTAAACGTTACATAACACAATATTTGGAGGTGATCTATTTCTTAGAAGGACTGTGGCAGTGGTGGTGACGGCAGTAGTGGTTGTGGTCAGACTGGAAGATTCTAATCACATACCAGCTCTGTGTCTACTGCAGCTGAAAGCGTGTATGTTAAATTTCCTGAATAAGAAGAGCAATGGAAATAAAAATGCATGCAAGAATGCTAGCTCACGAAATGTATGCATGAACATTAGCCTTGCTCACTATGTTTCCCTCCTAATCTCACGTGAGAGATAAAATAAGACAACATGATGCAACGCACAAATGCCAAAGGCTGTGAGGAATCTCTTGAGGCTGAGACATGCATGCATGCACAAACAGTCATATGCACGCACACATGAGTGAATGAAGTATTAACACATGAATGCCCCCATTAACGTCTTACAATGCCTTTTTATTGTTTTTCCATCTTTTCATCCTCATGTAAGTATTGTTTTGTGTAGTTCATGGCCATTTTGCCAAGATTTCAATATCAAGAGACAATCCTGGCTAAATAGTGGTCAAATAAAAATGTATAAAAAAAGACAAAACACACATTCTCAGGTTCAAATTTTTACCTTTGCGCTGGAGCCAACTAATCTACACTTAACCACATTAGAGAAACAGACATTCAAACACACAGTAAGATGTTGAAAGTGACGTCATTGCCAGTGATGCACATGACAGATTATTAGATTTAATCTTTTTTATTCTCTGATTGAATTCAACACTTAACCAGTAACACAAACTCAAATGGTAGCCATTCATTAAACTCAGACTTTGGCATTAAATATGTGGTCCCAGATGAGGACAACATGTACGTCAGCTGATCTAGAGTATAAGAGATCAATAGAACCACATGCGATCACAGTAGATAATTAACACAACCCATCTCCATTCAGATGATAGGAATTCATCAAACCAGATAAGTGAAACGTTTCAGTAAAAAGGTAGTAACAGTGGGTCATCATAAAATCATAAAACTCTCAGTGCTCTCTCATAGAGCACTTTTTCTCAGACTCCCTATCAACAGCCTGGTCAAGTTATCTATATATAGTTATATTCTAGTGCTCCTCTCCATGTTAATTTTGGGTGTCTTTTCTTTACCTGGACTATATAAATTAGGTCTGCATAAAGGATTTAATCTGTTTAGGTTCTTTTAACCTATATACTGTACTATATTATATATATATATATATATTTCTCTTGGAGCAACGACAAAAAGAGTTATTTTCCTTTTGAGTGTCTTCATCATAGGAATGTGAGGCAAAGATGAAACTGAAATGAGCAAAGGCTGCTGTCACCAAAATCAACCCAGTCAGAGATGGTAGCATGTGTCATCAGAGGAGGACTTAAGGTTATCATAGTTCAGGATGCTTTGCTCTCCCATTTTCTCTCTCTTTCTTTCTTTCTTTCTTTCTATCTTTTTTTCCCCCCTTTCTCCCGGCTCCCAGCCTCCTCCTGCATCGCGGTGAGCAAACAGTCCCTTTCCATCGGCCCCTGCTATCTTAAAAATGTCAATCAAATAGAGATGAAGAACTGCAGGCAACACATTTTAAACAACCACCGTAGTGTCAGCTTCAGATTAACCAGGGGCAGGACACGGGAGATGTGTTTCCCCAAGTCCCATCAAATCAAGAATTTCAAAGAGTCAACAAAAAGCAGCAGCCACACAGTCACTTGCACTGTGCACAGCGAACTGTGCCACAGGCTGGCCTCTTTAGTGCGACATCAGCCAGCTACCAAAAGAACACCATGTTCCGAGTACCTTCACGGTTCACCAACATGAGAAAATGCATCAAAGCCAAAAAACAGAGCCATTAAGGACGTGACAATTATTGCCAGGAGGCACAGCAAATAGAGGTGTTCGTGGATACAACACAACATGGCATGTGGCAGGACACTCGTTGCACTGTGGCCCTGAGAATCACAGATCTTTGGTGGACGACAACCTAATAAATCACCTGAGTGGCTGCTTTTATGTAGGCCCTGCACTATATGCTTTTATCTTCAGTATTTAACTACTGTGAGCCTGATAGATACAGGCAGTAAAAAGGAAGAGGTCTGATAAACAGTGCAGAGGGCACCACAGTAATCTATCACAGCCACTTCTGGGTTTGGCCTTCTACTGTCGCGCTGACACCACCAGATTATCTACCAGATCGTTGGATAACCTGAAAGGTGGTAGGCTATGAAAGTGTAGAATTTCTGGTAAACCTTTAGAAATGTACACAAAAAACAGGAATAAAAACTCCATTACTTCTTAATATGTTAAATTACTCATCTTCCATTTACAGCTCATAGTTAAACCAAAACCTTAACTTAAGGTCCACCTTCAGTCTTCAACAGTGGATGAAGTTTGTGACAGACAGTGATTAGAGATCGTATTGGTATTTATGGAATGGACCACCGCAATTTTTTTTAGTCTACGTGTAGGGTCATCCAACTTTTGAATTCATAAAATTAGCAAAATTTCAAAGTGGCTTATTTGATGTACATTTTTCCATGTAGCTCCATGTTGCTCTCTGAGTATTAGTAGCAGATGGGTCCATCCCTGATTAGTCCGCCAGAGACCGCGCGATTTCCCAAACTTAATAAATCTCACCCACACATATAAACACAAAACTGCTTTGCTAGTTCCATTGTGTTGTAGCTAAGACATCTGCTGAAAAAAATAACTGTATTTGTTAGCATGATTTCCGTACTGTTTAGTTCAAAAACATATTACTTATTACTTTTTAAGATACCCATAAGTTGTTACCGGAATGACAAACATTCTTCCTGGGGTCTACTTAGCTGTAAATTAACTTGCAAACCAAGCTGTCATACTCCACTTAATCCACCTTGGATGCACGAAACTACAGAACGAGTGCACCTCTGTTTGCACCTCTGATGGCTGTGCACCTCCACTAGCGCAGGTCTTTTTTCAGGCCTTGAGCAGTGGACCCAGGGTTTTCACTTAACACAAGCAGACGTGACTGATAATGAGTCAGTATGCTTCAAACAAAGTGCTTGTAGGATTGTCTGCCAGCATCTGGAACCCGCTCCACACACATTTCCAGAATTGAAATTTGTGTCTCTCAATTTTTCAAATTTTCCAAAAACCGACAATCTCACAAGCACACCCACTTCACACGTTGATTGGCCAGGAGTGCAGAGGTGCGAGTTACCATTCCTCTCTGAAATCGTAGTGGGAGCTGTGGATAAATGTACATCTACGGGCCGATGCTCATGACATTGTTTGTATAATTTTGTGCCATTGTACAATGCATGGGTTGTTTTCTGCTTGACCCCCATTCTTCCCATCTTTAAAAATACATTGTCTCTCTGGTTACGGGTGTGTTTTGGAAGGATGTGAAAAAGAAAAGGGATTTAGTTGTGGGTTCCACAGACCAACAAAACAACAAATTAAAGTACTTTTTCAAAAAAGTGATTCCCAGGACAGCAGGCGTAAGCACAGGAACATTTCCATAGAAACAATCCTGATATTCATCGTCCATTGGAATAATGGCTTGTTAACTGAACACAAAGTGTCCTGGGACGTCTCTGATCACTGAGGAAAACCAACGTTTCTCTCTTGATTACGTCTTGCAGGTTAACTGCCTGGAGGTAAAGAGACAGACTCCTTTTTTAAATCAGGGCACAGAGGGGTTGTGGCAACTTTGGATGTTCAAGTCATGTAACGTTACATCAGCTACCAGCGGTGACTCAAACATATCAAATGCTATTTCTTAGTCAGTTTTGTTTTAAAATTGTAACAATGCAATAAACCCTGATTGATGTCTGCTTATATTCAACAGATATATTGGTATCTACATAATAAATTACAAGAAATTGCAGTAACCTACTTATCAAAATTGTTTGTTTATATTATATATATATATATAATACATATATCGAAACAAAAATATTTTGTTTTGAAAGTAGAAATCTTTTGATTTTAAATATCGTTATTGGGTTTTTAAACTTTAAATCTTTTGATGAGGACCAGTGTTGGGCAAGTTACTTTAAAAAAGTAATAGTGACAGTTACTAGTTACTTCTTCCAAAAAGTAACTAAAATAGATTCTCAGTTACAAATTATAAAAGTAACTAGTTACTTCAGAAAGTAACTAATGCGTTACTT
>NC_045740.1:4882842-4884795 GCF_008692095.1 Etheostoma spectabile
CAAATGTGACCCCACCTCCACCCCTCTTTAATGGAACTTAAAATACATGTGCATGTTCCATTATTTATGATAAATATGAATATTATAATGAAATGGACATTTAATACATTATTAACAGAAACAACAGACATCTAAACTATGTTGCTATGGGACAAAGTGAGACTAGCCTCCATCAAATGCCTGTAGATCATGGGTCTCAAACTCGCGGCCCGGGGGCCAATTGCGGCCCGTGGGATGATATTTTGTGGCCCCCTACTTGACATCAAACTTTTTCTCATTGCGCTTGTCACTTATGGGCTACCGTAGTAGTCTCCTGACAGCAGCGTAACGGTTGTCAAGCTAGCTAAGTACCCTTTGCGGCAAATGCCTGAGGTTTGACAATGTGATGTCTGTTGTTGTGAAATGCACCAACCATATCAGATCTAGGGGCTTAAAGCACCGGCAGTTCCACGCCCTTTTTGGAGGAAATAGTTTTTTTTTTGAATACTTGATGCGGCCCAGCCAAACCCAGACTCTACTTCCAGCGGCCCCCAAGTAAGTTGAGTTTGAGACCCCTGCTGTAGATATTATGTCTAGTGGATTGATACAAATAACAACATAGATGTTTTGGAACTGTTGATATTTATTGCCCCTCAACAGGCCATAACTGGGCAAAAAATAAATAATGTTTGTTAAGCACTATAGCAAAAATAAATAAATAGATACACTCTTTGTAGTGCAAATAACGTAAGTGGCCTGATGGTTGTACTTTTGGTATGTGTGCCGCGTGGTGTGTGCCGCGTGTGTGTGCGTGTGTGTGTGTGTGGGGGGGGGGGGGGGGTGACAGCGGTTAACTTCGATGCGAGTAGCCACTCTAGAGTCATAGTGCCTATGTTTTATGACCACGGTGGAAAATCTTTAGCAGGAAAAGTTACGCCCCCTCTCCCCCCCCTTAATTACCTAACGCCATACCTGTCTCTCGTTGACTGACTCGCTTGTGTTGTTCGTTGTGTCCGACTATGCGTGGTTTCCAACACCCGCCCAACAGTACGTCTGATTGGCTTACGATGAAACTTTACTCTACCTCAGCCAATCGTCAGCATTTATGCACTTGAAAAAAAAAGTCTTTGCCTCTCTGCTCAGAGATCAGGTTGGTCTGATGAAAAAAAAACAGCTTCAATTATAGTAATGCACTGCATTTTTTGGCAGTAACGGTTACAGCGTTATTAAGATGGGAAGAGTAATCAAATCAGATTACTCGTTACTGAAGAAAGTAACGCTGTTAGTAACGCCGTTATTTTATAACTTTTCCAGACACCATGGCCATTGCCAGGGTCGGAGATAGCGGAGAAACTACAGAACTGGAAAATCATTTGCTTGCCTTAAGTCACCAGTGTGGCAACTTTTTGCCAACCTGTGAGTTATGTACAAACAACGAAGGGTAACGCTGTGGGCTCCAACCAGACTGTATATAAAAAGGCTCCAACGAGACTTCATGCATGATGCATTCAGGTGCGCCTTGTAAACTCTGAAAAACTCCAACTGTTGGTTGTAAAGTAGTATTCTTTAGCCATATAGAGGCTATTATTGTGGCATATCCATCATTGCTGAGAAAGAAAAGTTTAAAATTGAATTGAATCGTGACCTTAAAATCGAATTGCGTATGTGGAGAATTGTGATACCCCTAGATAATACACACTCAACGTAACAAATCCTCTAGAACATTATAACAAAAATTTACACAAACCTTAAAGAAAAAGTTATTAATATTGAATACTATTAAAAAAAAACAAAAAAAAACAAGATAGTAAGATAGGAAAACTAATTTGCTTTAGAGGTGCTGGTAGTCAAGTGGGTGGCAGTAGCTCAGTCCGTAGGGAGTTGGGTTGGAGACCGGAGGGTCACTGGTTCAAGTCCCCATGTGTCCCAAAAAGAAGGGAGTGTGGATTGGTTGCTGGAGAGATGCCACTTCAC
>NC_045740.1:4884805-4884900 GCF_008692095.1 Etheostoma spectabile
CTGCCAGGTGCTGTTGAGCAAGGCATCGTACCCCCCCACCTGCTCAAGGCGCTGGTTCGGCTGGCAGCCCACTCACTCTGACATCTCTCCATTTG
>NC_045740.1:4884910-4885264 GCF_008692095.1 Etheostoma spectabile
TGTGTGTGTGTGTGTGTGTGTGTGGACGGACACAGAGTTTAAAAAAAAGTATGTTAACATTCAGACAGAGCCAGACTAGCCGTTTCCTTCTGTGTCCAGTCCTTGTGTTAAGCTCAACCAACCGGCTACTGGCAGTAGCTTTATATTAGAACAAGGGCTGCACAATTAATCACGTTTCAATCAAGACCATGATTTTGGCTTCCCACGATCACATTTGCGTGATCAAGCAATATTTTAACTTCGTCATTCCGTTCATAGAACACTCCGGGTTTTTTCAGAAAGCCAATCTACCGCTCCGTAAACCCCTGTCTGCTCATGTGCCAGTCAGAGTAGTTCCCTGCACCGCGCAGCTTA
>NC_045740.1:4885274-4885510 GCF_008692095.1 Etheostoma spectabile
GTAGACAGTCACAGAGGACAGAGTAACGGGAGGAAAATTCCCACAGATAGCAGTCCTAAAAAACAGATAGGAGTCCAAAATTAACAGATAGCAGTCCATCATACGTCGGTGACAAGGTTTACCAATTTCCCAGTAAACATAACAATTTGTCCCGTCTGTGTTGTTTTTCAGACACCAGACAGCAGTTATAAATAGCTTATGTAAAAATAAAAATTTGTTTTGGTTAAAATCAACAA
>NC_045740.1:4885520-4886401 GCF_008692095.1 Etheostoma spectabile
TAATTAATCGTGATCTCAATATTGATCTAAATATTCGTGATTATCTTTTTGACCATAATATTGCAGCCGTTATTAGAACCCGACCGATAGAGGATTTTTAAGGCCGATGCTGATACAAATATAACTACAAATACAAATATTTGTAGTTATGTATGAGTTCTCACTAAAATAATATGGTAATAATTTATTTTATTGTCACAACAAAACAAAGGGACATCAAAATATATTAAAGTTCTGATAAATAAAATGTATGAAAATACAAACTTGAGATATGAAACTTGAAGTCCTTTAAACAAAAACACAATAACAAAAAAAAAAAATCTGAGTGTTGCCAACAGGGACGTTGTACAGTCCCTGACAAAAGTCTTGTCGCTTGTGTACAAATTGACCTGAAGTGCTGCTGAAATATATTTCTAATCAGAATGTATTTACAAGAAATGGCTCATTTTAATCCCAACAGCTTTTGTAATAATGTTTCAGTGCAAACAGAAACTGTCAAAAAGTATTCTAATATTCACAGCTTGGTAAAGCCCATTGAGTCAATTTTTGCAAAGACATAAGTGTTGTCGCCTTGTCATATGAGCTTCACCTGTGACTAATAATGGATCAATTAGGTCTCAGGTGTGTATAAAAACAACTCCAGTACACTAGGGGCGTTTCTCAATATGTGTTCTTCTATGGACTTGTGTCCTTGTGTCCTTGTGAAACGTCATGTTTGGTGGCCAAAACTGACCCAATACACAAGTTAGCATTTCGCCAAGAACAGTTAAAATCCCCGGATGGGATCTCGACACGCCCATTTTACCGAGGATACATCGGATGCTAACTTGTGTGAACTTGGCCGGGCAGGTATCCCAGCATTCAATTCGGGTGTAAAGCGC
>NC_045740.1:4887011-4891325 GCF_008692095.1 Etheostoma spectabile
GATGGTTTCCGTGGTACAACATATTTCACAATCGTTATTATTAAATCAATAATTCATTAAGATGTTTTAAGGCGAGAAATCAGCGGTGTAGATTGAATATAGGCAGTTCAACGAAAATTGATGGTGAATTAAAAAAGCCTTCGGAGTTTGAAAGCTCCGCAAACCCCGGCGGGCGAGCTTGCTACGCCAGCGGGAATGACTCGCGAGCGGGTCAGTCTCAGCTCACAGACCCTGGCCCCACGTCTAGACAGACCCCTCCGGCCACATTTAGAACAGCCACTGCAGCAAAGCAGGTCCACAATTGTAAGAATTAAACAATTTTTTCCGCTGTCATATATATATCTGTCCTCCTCATCGGCTCTCCTCCCTCGCAGGATCCTCTTCTGCCTCGGTAACGTAACAGATGGCAGTGACTAACTTTACCCAGTCCATCTATAATTTGAATGCCTATTTTAACGTTTCTTTTTGCTTTCAATAAAATTGAATCCCGAACAAAGTTACAAGGATTTTTCCCGCCGTTGTGTCGGTATTATATGTTATTGGCCCGTGATACTTAATAGCACTTTAATTGAAAACCTGGAAGACTAAAACAAAAAACAAGGCGGTGTTGGCTCGAAAATCCAAGGCCAGCCCATTTTCCACTGCAGCAGAGCTCCAGCAGACCTCGTCCCCTGAAGTCCCTATGTCAACCAGAACGGTTTGTCGGATTCTGTCTTGAAATGGCCTCCATGGTCAAATCATTGCCCAGAAGCCAGCACTGAACAAAAGACAATTGAAAAACCGTGTGGCATTTGCCAAGGTCACAGCCTGCTAAAAGGTTGGACGTGGAGAAGTGGAAGAAGAAAGTGGATTTTTCAGATGAATCTTCTGGTTGAATACACCACAGTTGCCGCAAATATTGCAGGAGACCTACTGGAGCCGCATGGATCCAAGATTCACCCAGAAAACAGTGAAGTTTGGTGGGGAAAAATCATGGTTGGGGTTACATCCGTATGGGGTGTGCGAGAGATCTGCAGGGTGGAAGGCATCATCAATAGTCTCAAATACCAAGAAATCTTAGCTACCTCTTATATTCCAACCATAAAAGAGGCCAAATTCTCAAGAAGGATGGTGCTCCATTGCATACTTCCATCCCACTTCAAAGTTCCTCAAGGCGAAGAAGATCAAGATGCTCCAGGATTGGCCGGCCCAGTCACCAGACATGAACATCATTGAGCATATGTGGGGTAGGATGAAAGAGGAAGGCATGGAAGACCAAACCAAGAATATTGGATGAACTCTGGGAGGCATGCAAGACTGCTTTCCTGGCTATCCTGATGACTCATCAACACATGGTATGAATCCTTTCCAAACGCATGGATGCAGTCCTTCAAGCTCATGGAAGTCATACAAGATATTAAATTTGAATCTCACAGCACCACTATTTAATTTGCTGACATATTTTAGTATTTGTAGTAAATTTGTTCATTTTATGTATAGGCGACAAAACTTTGTCTTGACAAAATTGACCTGTCTCGTTTAAATAATAATCTTTTTTTAGTGAAACTAATTTATTTCAGTGCATTGAAACTATTGGGAGGGTTTTAGCTTTTCATATGAGCTATTTCTTACACCAATTGTTAATAAAAGTCAGGTTAAAGCAGGTGTTTCTAACAAAATAGAATAGCGACAAGACTTTTGTCAGGGACTGTAGAGTGCCCTCTGACAAACTATGCAACGCCAACACATAACATGGTTGACCGTTTTTATCTTATTTTGGCCAATATTTATGGGCCATTATAAATGCTGATACCGATAAACAGAATGTTGGCTTAGAACATCTCCCTCTACAGTTAATAACTTATGTGTTAAAAATCTGATTGGAACATAAACTTATATCGTTAGGATGTATCAGATCAATATGGTAGAAAAGGTGTGATCGTGATACACAGCTGGAGAAGTGCCACAGTGTACGTACACCAAAAAATCATCATTCAAACATACACCCAGTCTAATCAGATATTAGAAGTAAAGTTTCCACTCATGCACATGTGTGACAAATATCTACTTAGCACATTGATCTCATCTTCCAGCATTTCTAAATTCACACAAAGTAACGTTATCCCTCCCTCAGCTGACATTCAACTAAAGTGAGTGAACAGAGGGGAAGTGTGATCAAATAAACATAGTTCATGAGCTCTTTGCACCTGCTTAAAAGAAAACTTTTAGTCCTCCTGACAAGCTGCAAATTTGACATTGTGCTTGATGTTCAAAGTGCTATTCTGCAACACTGCGATGCCTATTGTGAGCCTCTTCTGCTTTGCCATGTGCATCATGGCTGGTGATGTAAGCTGGTGAACACAAAGGAAAATGCAGCGGCTCATGCTCAACGTCATACTTTAGGGAAGCCTGTCCTGTGGTTTCTTTTGTCTTTAATATAGTCCCTGGCCACACCCAGACACCTCCAAACATCTGCCTGTGTCTGGCTGTTCCAATTCTTTAAGAATCCCTTTCAGTGCTGGGCAGGATGATGACAATGTTCCTGAGAACAGTATTCAATATTAGAAAAGCGATATGACATTTGGAACATTCTTTACTCTTTTCAAAGAAAGCAACAAAGAATATAAATCAGATGAAAGAAAAGTACCATAAATCATAACAAAGAACAGGATGATAAAACGCAGGAGCGTGTGTGGGTGTTGAGTTTTCTATTTCTAATGGAGGGGAGGATGTAGGATACAGCTATCTCTCTGCCATCACTTGGCCATGCCAAATTCTGCGATATATATCTAAAAGCTGGCGTTATTCCCGATCTGAATTCAGTGAAAATGAAAAAAAGCAGCGTCCAATTTATTTATGTGAAACCCACCCGAACCCACTAAACTTCACAATTGCCTGATTTTCCACTTCAAAGGGATATTGAAGAGTGACAATGTTTCTGCTTGTGTGAGAAGGTCCAATCAGTTTGGACTTGGTTGGGGTTTACTCTAAGCTGACTGTAAATGGTAAATCAGGCAATGGAATTGTATTTTAAAAGAAAAGAAAAAAAAGCTTTCTCTTCGTAGAGATCTCTGTGGAGCTGGTGTACTTTTGACAGATCACAGGGATAAAGCTGTACATAACAAAGGACAAGAAACAAGCTTACCTTTAGAAGACTATTAGAGAAGGTTCTAAAGGACAGTACATAAGGGACTATACCCAAGATCATTTTGAATGAATAAGATGATCGACCCAATTAAACCCTGTACAACCATTACTATTCAAAGGTGCTGCTTTCATTCAGATTTTGGGACAGAACTTGAACAGAACACTTGAAAATTGCATTTGAGTTGAGATAAACAGGAAGAAAAGTGAGAAAACAACAATATGAATTTAAATGCTCATTAATATCCCCACACCCACAGAAGCTAATTGCAAGATGAGAGTCTTGATGAACAGTGTCCAGGGATTAGTACCTCCATATCCTCCACATCAACAGCCTGGGTCCACTGCCACTTGTGAACACACAGCACAGCACAGCACAGCACAGCACAGCTCTCTCTCATAATGGAATAGTGGGGCAGCAATAGAGCTCACTGGTTCCAAATTGACCCCATAATGGTCAGACAGCTAGGATACTTTTCCATTATCTGTCTGTGGAGCACAGTCTCACAGCTGATCATGCATCCGCTGATGCACGATGAATCACATACTGCTTATTTATTGCTTTTTTTGTTATTTTTCAATTATGGAATGTTAATAATCTTCACATTTCATGTTTTACTCAGCTTTGGGAATAAAGTGATGAGTTATACATTGTAAAAAACAAAATCTGGGGGTTAGACTGCTGACGAGTAATTATTTTGGGCTGTGGAAAATTTTGATGGCCATTTTCATTTCTGACATTTTATCAACAAAATGTTTATTAGCAATAATAACCATAATGTATGTTGCATACAATCATAAATACATACTATAGCTAATATTAAATCACGCATGTGTGTATTTTCATATCAGTAATTTCAAGAACCAATTAAGAAAGTTAGTCAATATCAATGATAAAGATCGTGGAAACAAAGATAATGTTATTTGAGATTTTGGAGTATAAAGACGTCTCCTTTTTGCATATGTAGCATGGCGGGTCTATCTGTTCATGGGTGGTTGTTGGAATTAGTCAAGGGACGCTAAGCATTTGACTGCAGCAGCACACATGGAAAGGATAAATCTAGCAGTTATTATTTCAGAATGTGTGTCGGGGATTTATACAGAGTGTGACTTGCATGCAAAAGTGTGGCGCTAGACATGCGTATGGTAATTAGTTTGGGGTTTTTGGAAACGTGACTGTATTTGTGGCAT
>NC_045740.1:4891350-4897114 GCF_008692095.1 Etheostoma spectabile
CCACGGAAACATTCCATCGAAACAATCCGATATTCACGTCATGGAATAATGGCTTTTAACTGAACACAAAAGTGTCCGGGACGTCTCTTGATCATGAGAAAACCAACGTTCTCTCTGATTACGTTGCAGGTTAAACTGCGGAGGGTAAAGGACAGACTCTTTTTAAATCAGGGCCAGAGGGGTTGTGGCAACTTTGGATGTTCACAGTCATGTAACGTTACATCCGCTACCAGGGTGACTCAAACATATCAAATGCTTTTCTTAGTCAGTTTTGTTTTAAATTGTAACAATGCAATAAACCCTGATTGATGTCTGCTTATATTCAACAGATATATTGGTATTACATAATAAATTACAAGAAATTGCAGTAACCTACTTATCAAATTGTTTGTTTATATATTATATATATTATAATACATATCGAAACAAAAAATATTTTGTTTTGAAAGTAGAAATCTTTTGATTTTAAATATCGTTATTGGTTTTTAAACTTTAAATCTTGTTGAGGACCCTGTGTTGGGCAAGTTACTTTAAAAAAGTATAGTGACAGTACTAGTTACTCTTCCAAAATAACTAAAATAGATTCTCAGTTCAAATTATAAAAGTAACTAGTTACTTCAGAAAGTAACTAATGCGTTACTTTCAAGTACATTGTAAATGCTCAAATGTGACCCCCTCCACCCTCTTTAATGGAACTTAAAATACATGTGCATGTTCCTTATTATGATAAATATGAATTATAATGAAATGGACATTTAATACATTATTAACAGAAACAAAAGACATCTAAACATGTTGCTATGGGACAAAGGAGACTAGCTCCATCAAATGCCTGTAGATCATGGGTCTCAAACTCGCGGCCCGGGGCCAATTGCGGCCCGGGATGATATTTTGTGGCCCCCTACTTGACATCAAACTTTTTCTCATTGCGCTTGTCACTTATGGGCTACCGTAGTAGTCCCTGACAGCAGCGAACGGTTGTCAAGCTCGCTAAGTACCCTTTGCGGCAAATGCCTGAGGTTTGACAAGTGATGTCTGTTGTTGTGAAATGCACCAACCATATCAGATCTAGGGGCTTAAAGCACCGGCAGTTCACGCCCTTTTGGAGGAAATAGTTTTTTTTTGAATACTTGATGCGGCCCAGCAAACCCAGACTTACTTCCAGCGGCCCAAGTAAGTTGAGTTGAGACCCCTGCTGTAGATATTAGTCTAGTGGATTGATACAAATAACAACATAGATGTTTTGGAACTGTTGATATTTATTGCCCCTCAACAGGCCATAACTGGGCAAAAAATAATAATGTTTGTTAAGCACTATAGCAAAATAAATAAATAGATACACCTTTGTAGTGCAAATAACGTAAGTGGCCGATGGTTGTACTTTGGTATGTGTGCCGCGTGGGTGTGTGCCGCGTGTGGTGCGTGTGTGTGTGTGTGGGGGGGGGGGGGGGGGTGACAGCGGTTAACTTCGAGGCGAGTAGCCACTCTAGAGTCATAGTGCCTATGTTTATGACCACGGTGGAAAATCTTTAGCAGGAAAGTTACGCCCCCTCTCCCCCCCCTTAATTACCTAACGCCATACCTGTCTCTCGTTGACGGACTCGCTTGTGTTGTTCGTGTGTCCGACTATGGTGGTTTCCACACCCGCCCAACAGTACGTCTGATTGGCTTACGATGAAACTTACTCTACCTCAGCCAATCGTCAGATTTAGGCACTTGAAAAAAAAGTCTTTGCCTCTCTGCTAAGAGTCAGGTGGTCTGATGAAAAAAAAACAGCTTCAAATTATAGTAATGCACTGCATTTTTTGGCTAAACGGTACAGCGTATTAAGAGTGAGAGTAATCAAACAGATTACTCGTTACTGAAGAAAGTAACGCGTTAGTAACGCCGTTATTTTAAACTTTTCAGACACCATGGCCATTGCCAGGTCGGAGATAGCGGAGAAAATACAGACGGAAAATCATTTGCTTGCCTTAAGTCACCAGTGTGGCAACTTTTGCCACCTGTGAGTTATGTACAAACAACGAAGGGTACGCTGGGCTCCAACCAGACTGTATATAAAAAGGCTCAACGAGACTTCAGCATGATGCATTCAGGTGCGCCTTGTAAACTCTGAAAAACTCCAACTGTTGGTTGTAAAGTATTCTTTAGCCATATAGAGGCTATTATTGTGGCATATCCATCATTGCTGAGAAAAAAAGTTTAAAATTGAATTGAATCGTGACCTAAAATCGAATTGCGTATGTGGAGAATTGTGATACCCCTAGATAATACCACATCAACGTAACAAATCCTCTAGAACATTATAACAAATTTACACCAACCTTAAAGAAAAGTTATTATATTGAATACTATTAAAAAAAAAAACAAAAAAAAAAACAAGATAGTAATAGGAAAACTAATTGCTTTAGAGGTGCTGGTAGTCAAGTGGGTGGCAGTAGCTCAGTCCGTAGGAGTTTGGTTTGGGACCGGAGGGTCACTGGTTCAAGTCCCCATGTGTCCCAAAAAAAGAGGGAGTGTGGATGGTTGCTGGAGAGATGCCCTTCAACCTCCGGGCACTGCCAGGTGCTGTGTGAGCAAGGCATCGTACCCCCCCACCTGCTCAAGGCGCTGGTTCGGCGGCAGCCCACTCACTCTGACATCTCTCATTTTGTGTGTGTGTGTGTGTGTTGTGGTGTGTGTGTGTGTGGTGTGTGTGTGTGTGTGTGTGTGGGACGACAAGAGTTTAAAAAAAGTATGTTAACATTCAGACAGAGCAGACTACCGTTTCCTTCTGGTCCAGTCCTTGTGTTAGACTAACCAAGGCTACTGGCAGAGTAGCTTTATATTAGACAAGGCTGCAATAATCACGTTTCAATCAAGACCCTGATTTGGCTTCCACGACTCACATTTGCGTGATCAAGCAATATTTTAACTTCGTCATTCCGTTCATAGAACACTCCGGGTTTTTTCAGAAAGCCAACTACCGCCGTAAACCCGTCTGCTCAGTGCCAGTCAGAGTAGTTCCCTGCAACCGCGCAGCTTAGTCTTAGATGTAGACAGTCACAGGGACAGAGTAACGGGAGGAAAATTCCCACAGATAGCAGTCCTAAAAAACAGATAGGAGTCCAAATAACAGATAGCAGTCCATCATACGTCGGTGACAAGTGTACCAATTTCCCAGTAAACATAACTTTGTCCCGTCTGTGTTTTTTTCAGACAACAGACAGCAGTTATAAATGCTTATGTAAAAATAAAAATTGTTTTGGTTAAAATCAACAAATAATCGTGATAATTAATGTGATCTCAATATTGATCTAAATATTCGTGATTATCTTTTTGACCATAATATGCAGCCGTTATTAGAACCCGACCGATAGAGGATTTTTAAGGCCGAGCTGATACAAAATAACTACAAATACAAATATTTGTAGTTATGTATGAGTTCTCACTAAATATATGTAATAATTTATTTTATTGTCACAACAAAACAAGGGACATAAAATATATTAAAGTTCTGATAAATAAAATGTTATGAAAATACAAACTTGAGATATGAAACTGAAGTCCTTTAAACAAAAACACAATAACAAAAAAAAAAAAAAAATTGAGTGTGCCAACAGGGACGTTGTACAGTCCCTGACAAAAGTCTTGTCGCTTGTGTACAAATTGACCTGAAGTGCTGCTGAAATATATTTCTAATCAGAATGTATTTACAAGAGAAGTGGCTCATTTTATCCCAACAGCTTTTGTAATAATGTTCACGTGCAAACAGAAACTGTCAAAAAGTTTCTAATATTCACAGCTTGGTAAGCCCATTGAGTCAATTTGCAAAGCATAGTGTTGTCGCCTTGTCATATGAGCTTCACCTGTGACTAATAATGGATCAATTAGGTCTCAGGTGTGTATAACAACAACTCCAGTACACTAGGGGGGTTCTCAATATGTGTTCTTCTATGGACTTGTGTCCTGTGTCCTTGTGAAACGTCATGTTTGGTGGCCAAAGGACTGACCCAATACACAAGTTAGCATTTCGCCAAGACAGTTAAAATCCCCGGATGGGATCTCGACACGCCCATTTTACCGAGGTACATCGGATGCTAACTTGTGTGAACTTGGCGGGCAGGTATCCCAGCATTCAATTCGGGTGTAAAGCGCTATGGTTCCGGACACATATTTCACAATTTACGTCTATTATTAAATCAATAATTCATTTTTAAGATGTTTTAAGGCGAGAAATCAGCGGTGTAGATTTGAATATAGGCAGTTCAACGAAAATTGATGGTGAATTAAAAAAGCCTGGAGTTTGAAAAGCTCCGCAAACCCCGGCGGGCGAGGCTTGCTACGCCAGCGGGAATGACTCTCGCGAGCGGTCAGTCAGTCAGCGCCACAGACCCCTCTGGCCCCACGTCTAGACAGACCCTCTGGCCCACATTTAGACAGACCACTGCAGCAAAGCAGGTCCACAATTGTAAGTATTTTAAACAATTTTTCCGCTGTCATATATATATCTGTCCTCCTCATCCTGGCTCTCCTCCCTCGCAGGATCCTTTCTGCCTCTCGGTAACGTATACAGATGGCAGTGACTAACTTACACAGTCCATCTATAATTTGAATGCCTATTTTAACGTTTCTTTGCTTTCATAAAAATTGAATCCCGAACAAGGTACAAGGATTTTTCCCGCCGTTGTGTCGGATTTATATGTTATTGGCCCGTGATACTAATAGCACTTTAATGAAAACCTGGAAGACTAAACAACAAAATAACAAGGCGGTGTGAAGGGTGACCGTCCTGCTTTATTATGAATACACACATCAAAGCTAACTATAAGTGGCAAGCGCCCTCTTTGCTGGGGGGGTGTGCGCAAATAACAGGAGGACGCTTCGTCTCAAACTGTCAACAGCGTTTGTGTTCTTTGAACTTGCGAGTTCAGTCTTCCAGGTACCATGCAAGTACGGTCTCCCAAGAACACAAGTCCGTTCTTGCTTACTTGGTATTGAGAAACGCCCTAGACCTTACATCAACTGCAACTAGACATTGCAAACATGCCTAAGATTCACCCTGAGACTAAGTTTTGATTATAAGAGGCTGAAGACCAGATCCACGCTAGATGGCGACACCTTCAATGTGTCTCAGGTCAAGTAAGAGGATTAAAAAACATTTGAAGACACTGGAGATGTTTTTGACAAGCCCAGGTCAGCAGACCGCAAGACATGCTGAGGAGGACCGTTTGTTGGCTCGAAAATCCAAGGCCAGCCCATTTTCCACTGCAGCAGAGCTCCAGCAGACCTCGTCCCCTGAAGTCCCTATGTCAACCAGGAACGTTTGTCGGATTCTGTTTGAAATGGCCTCCATGGTCAAATCATTGCCCAGAAGCAGCACTGAACAAAGACAATTAAAAACCGTGTGGCATTTGCCAAGGTCCACAGCCTGCTAAAAGGATGACGCTGGAGAAGTGGAAGAAAGTGGATTTTTCAGATGAATCTTCTGTTGATTACAACACAGTTGCCGCAAATATTGCAGGAGACCTACTGGAGCCCGCATGGATAAGATTCACCCAGAAAACAGTGAAGTTTGGTGGCGGAAAAATCATGGTCTGGGGTTACATCCGTTGGGGTGTGTGCGAGAGATCTGCAGGTGGAAGGCATCATCAATAGTCTACAAATACCAAGAAATCTTAGCTACCTCTTATATTCCCAACCATAAAAGAGGCCAAATTCTCAAGAAGGATGGTGCTCCATTGCATACTTCCATCTCCACTTCAAAGTTCCTCAAGGCGAAGAA
>NC_045740.1:4897139-4913643 GCF_008692095.1 Etheostoma spectabile
CCACGGAAACATTCCATACGAAACAATCCTGATCATTCACGTCCATATGGAATAATGGCTTTTAACTGAACACAAAAGTGTCCGGGACGTCTCTTGATCATGAGAAAACCAACGTTCTCTCTGATTACGTTGCAGGTTAAACTGCGGAGGGTAAAGGACAGACTCTTTTTAAATCAGGGCCAGAGGGTTGTGGCAACTTTGGATGTTCAAGTCATTGAACGTTACATCCGCTAACCAGGTGACTCAAACATATCAAATGCTTTTCTTAGTCAGTTTTGTTTTAAATTGAACAATGCAATAAACCCTGATTGATGTCTGCTTATATTCAACAGATATATTGGTATCTACATAATAAATTACAAGAAATTGCAGTAACCTACTTATCAAATTGTTTGTTTATATATTATATATATTATAATACTATATCGAAACAAAAAATATTTTGTTTTGAAAGTAGAAATCTTTTGATTTTAAATATCGTTATTGGTTTTTAAACTTTAAATCTTGTTGAGGACCCTGTGTTGGGCAAGTTACTTTAAAAAAGTATAGTGACAGTACTAGTTACTCTTCCAAAATAACTAAAATAGATTCTCAGTTCAAATTATAAAAGTAACTAGTTACTTCAGAAAGTAACTAATGCGTTACTTTCAAGTACATTGTAAATGCTCAAATGTGACCCCCTCCACCCTCTTTAATGGAACTTAAAATACATGTGCATGTTCCTTATTATGATAAATATGAATTATAATGAAATGGACATTAATACATTATTAACAGAAACAAAAGACATCTAAACATGTTGCTATGGGACAAAGGAGACTAGCTCCATCAAATGCCTGTAGATCATGGGTCTCAAACTCGCGGCCCGGGGCCAATTGCGGCCGGGATGATATTTTGTGGCCCCCTACTTGACATCAAACTTTTTCTCATTGCGCTTGTCACTTATGGGCTACCGTAGTAGTCCCTGACAGCAGCGAACGGTTGTCAAGCTCGCTAAGTACCCTTTGCGGCAAATGCCTGAGGTTTGACAAGTGATGTCTGTTGTTGTGAAATGCACCAACCATATCAGATCTAGGGGCTTAAAGCACCGGCAGTTCACGCCCTTTTGGAGGAAATAGTTTTTTTTTGAATACTTGATGCGGCCCAGCAAACCCAGACTTACTTCCAGCGGCCCAAGTAAGTTGAGTTGAGACCCCTGCTGTAGATATTAGTCTAGTGGATTGATACAAATAACAACATAGATGTTTTGGAACTGTTGATATTTATTGCCCCTCAACAGGCCATAACTGGGCAAAAAATTAATAATGTTTGTTAAGCACTATAGCAAAATAAATAAATAGATACACCTTTGTAGTGCAAATAACGTAAGTGGCCGATGGTTGTACTTTGGTATGTGTGCCGCGTGGGTGTGTGCCGCGTGTGGTGCGTGTGTGTGTGTGTGGGGGGGGGGGGGGGGGTGACAGCGGTTAACTTCGAGGCGAGTAGCCACTCTAGAGTCATAGTGCCTATGTTTATGACCACGGTGGAAAATCTTTAGCAGGAAAGTTACGCCCCCTCTCCCCCCCCTTAATTACCTAACGCCATACCTGTCTCTCGTTGACGGACTCGCTTGTGTTGTTCGTGTGTCCGACTATGGTGGTTTCCACACCCGCCCAACAGTACGTCTGATTGGCTTACGATGAAACTTACTCTACCTCAGCCAATCGTCAGATTTAGGCACTTGAAAAAAAAGTCTTTGCCTCTCTGCTAAGAGTCAGGTGGTCTGATGAAAAAAAAACAGCTTCAAATTATAGTAATGCACTGCATTTTTTGGCTAAACGGTACAGCGTATTAAGAGTGAGAGTAATCAAACAGATTACTCGTTACTGAAGAAAGTAACGCGTTAGTAACGCCGTTATTTTAAACTTTTCAGAACACCATGGCCATTGCCAGGTCGGAGATAGCGGAGAAAATACAGACGGAAAATCATTTGCTTGCCTTAAGTCACCAGTGTGGCAACTTTTGCCACCTGTGAGTTATGTACAAACAACGAAGGGTACGCTGGGCTCCAACCAGACTGTATATAAAAAGGCTCAACGAGACTTCAGCATGATGCATTCAGGTGCGCCTTGTAAACTCTGAAAAACTCCAACTGTTGGTTGTAAAGTATTCTTTAGCCATATAGAGGCTATTATTGTGGCATATCCATCATTGCTGAGAAAAAAAGTTTAAAATTGAATTGAATCGTGACCTAAAATCGAATTGCGTATGTGGAGAATTGTGATACCCCTAGATAATACCACATCAACGTAACAAATCCTCTAGAACATTATAACAAATTTACACCAACCTTAAAGAAAAGTTATTATATTGAATACTATTAAAAAAAAAAACAAAAAAAAAAACAAGATAGTAATAGGAAAACTAATTGCTTTAGAGGTGCTGGTAGTCAAGTGGGTGGCAGTAGCTCAGTCCGTAGGAGTTGGTTTGGGACCGGAGGGTCACTGGTTCAAGTCCCCATGTGTCCCAAAAAAAGAGGGAGTGTGGATGGTTGCTGGAGAGATGCCCTTCAACCTCCGGGCACTGCCAGGTGCTGTGTGAGCAAGGCATCGTACCCCCCCACCTGCTCAAGGCGCTGGTTCGGCGGCAGCCCACTCACTCTGACATCTCTCATTTTGTGTGTGTGTGTGTGTGTTGTGGTGTGTGTGTGTGTGGTGTGTGTGTGTGTGTGTGTGTGGGACGACAAGAGTTTAAAAAAAGTATGTTAACATTCAGACAGAGCAGACTACCGTTTCCTTCTGGTCCAGTCCTTGTGTTAGTAACCAAGGCTACTGGCAAGTAGCTTTATATTAACAAGGCCTGACAATAATCACGTTTCAATCAAGACCCTGATTTGGCTTCCACGATCACATTTGCGTGATCAAGCAATATTTTAACTTCGTCATTCCGTTCATAGAACACTCCGGGTTTTTTCAGAAAGCCAACTACCGCCGTAAACCCGTCTGCTCAGTGCCAGTCAGAGTAGTTCCCTGCAACCGCGCAGCTTAGTCTTAGATGTAGACAGTCACAGGGACAGAGTAACGGGAGGAAAATTCCCACAGATAGCAGTCCTAAAAAACGATAGGAGTCCAAATAACAGATAGCAGTCCATCATACGTCGGTGACAAGTGTACCAATTTCCCAGTAAACATAACTTTGTCCCGTCTGTGTTTTTTTCAGACAACAGACAGCAGTTATAAATGCTTATGTAAAAATAAAAATTTGTTTTGGTTAAAATCAACAAATAATCGTGATAATTAATCGTGATCTCAATATTGATCTAAATATTCGTGATTATCTTTTTGACCATAATATGCAGCCGTTATTAGAACCCGACCGATAGAGGATTTTTAAGGCCGATGCTGATACAAAATAACTACAAATACAAATATTTGTAGTTATGTATGAGTTCTCACTAAATATATGGTAATAATTTATTTTATTGTCACAACAAAACAAGGGACATAAAATATATTAAAGTTCTGATAAATAAAATGTATGAAAATACAAACTTGAGATATGAAACTGAAGTCCTTTAAACAAAAACACAATAACAAAAAAAAAAAAAAAATTGAGTGTGCCAACAGGGACGTTGTACAGTCCCTGACAAAAGTCTTGTCGCTTGTGTACAAATTGACCTGAAGTGCTGCTGAAATATATTTCTAATCAGAATGTATTTACAAAGAAGGGCTCATTTTATCCCAACAGCTTTTGTAATAATGTTCCGTGCAAACAGAAACTGTCAAAAAGTTTCTAATATTCACAGCTTGGTAAAGCCCATTGAGTCAATTTTGCAAAGCATAAGTGTTGTCGCCTTGGTCATAGAGCTTCACCTGTGACTAATAATGGATCAATTAGGTCTCAGGTGTGTATAACAACAACTCCAGTACACTAGGGGGGTTCTCAATATGTGTTCTTCTATGGACTTGTGTCCTGTGTCCTTGTGAAACGTCATGTTTGGTGGCCAAAGGTACTGACCCAATACAAGTTAGCATTTCGCCAAGACAGTTAAAATCCCCGGATGGGATCTCGACACGCCCATTTTACCGAGGTACATCGGATGCTAACTTGTGTGAACTTGGCGGGCAGGTATCCCAGCATTCAATTCGGGTGTAAAGCGCTATGGTTCCGGTACACATATTTTCACAATTTACGTCTATTATTAAATCAATAATTCATTTTTAAGATGTTTTAAGGCGAGAAATCAGCGGTGTAGATTTGAATATAGGCAGTTCAACGAAAATTGATGGTGAATTAAAAAAGCCTTGGAGTTTGAAAGCTCCGCAAACCCCGGCGGCGCGAGGCTTGCTACGCCAGCCGGGAATGACTCTCGCGAGCGGTCAGTCAGTCAGCGCTCACAGACCCCTCTGGCCCCACGTCTAGACAGACCCTCTGGCCCACATTTAGACAGACCACTGCAGCAAGCAGGTCCACAATTGTAAGTATTTTAAACAATTTTTCCGCGTCATATATATATCTGTCCTCCTCATCCTGGCTCTCCTCCCTCGCAGGATCCTTTCTGCCTCTCGGTAACGTATACAGATGGCAGTGACTAACTTTACCCAGTCCATCTATAATTTGAATGCCTATTTTAACGTTTCTTTGCTTTCATAAAAATTGAATCCCGAACAAAGTTACAAGGATTTTTCCCGCCGTTGTGTCGGATTTATATAGTTATTGGCCCGTGATACTAATAGCACTTTAATGAAAACCTGGAAGACAAACAACAAAATAACAAGGCGGTGTGAAGGGTGACCGTCCTTGCTTTATTATGAATACACACATCAAAGCTAACTATAAGTGGCAAGCGCCCTCTTTGCTGGGGGTGTGGCAATAACAGGAGGCGCTTCGTCTCAAAACTGTCAACAGCGTTTGTGTTCTTTGACTTGCGAGTTCAGTCTTCCAGGTACCATGCAAGTACGGTCTCCCAAGAACACAAGTCCGTTCTTTGCTTACTTGGTATTGAGAAACGCCCTAGACCTTACATCAACTGCAACTAGACATCTGCAAACATGCCTAAGATTCACCCTGAGACTAAGTTTTGATTATCAAGAGGCTGAAGACCAGATCCACGCTAGATGGCAGACACCTTCAATGTGTCTCAGGTCAAGTAAGAGGATTAAAAAACATTTGAAGACACTGGAGATGTTTTTGACAAGCCCAGGTCAGGCAGACCGCAAGACATGCTGAGGAGGACCGTTTGTTGGCTCGAAAATCCAAGGCCAGCCCATTTTCCACTGCAGCAGAGCTCCAGCAGACCTCGTCCCCTGAAGTCCCTAGTCAACCAGAACGTTTGTCGGATTCTGTTTGAAATGGCCTCCATGGTCAAATCATTGCCCAGAAGCAGCACTGAACAAAGACAATTAAAAACCGTGTGGCATTTGCCAAGGTCCACAGCCTGCTAAAAGGATGGACGCTGGAGAAGTGGAAGAAAGTGGATTTTTCAGATGAATCTTCTGTTGAATTACAACACAGTTGCCGCAAATATTGCAGGAGACCTACTGGAGCCCGCATGGATAAGATTCACCCAGAAAACAGTGAAGTTTGGTGGCGGAAAATCATGGTCTGGGGTTACATCCGTATGGGGGTGTGCGAGAGATCTGCAGGGTGGAAGGCATCATCAATAGTCTCAAATACCAAGAAATCTTAGCTACCTCTTATTCCCCAACCATAAAAGAGGCCAATTCTCAAGAAGGGGGTGCTCCATTGCATACTTCCATCTCCACTTCAAAGTTCCTCAAGCGGAAGAAGATCAAGATGCTCCAGGATTGGCCGGCCCAGTCACCAGACCTGAACATCATTGAGCATATGTGGGGTAGGATGAAAGAGGAAGCATGGAAGACCAAACCAAAGAATATTGGATGAACTCTGGGAGGCATGCAAGCCGCTTTCCTGGCTATTCTGTGACTTCATCAACACATGGTATGATCCTTTCCAAACCGCAGGATGCAGTCCTTCAAGCTCATGGAAGTCTACAAGATATTAAATTGAATCTCCAGCACCACTATTTAATTTGCTGACATATTTTAGTATTTGTAGTAAATTTGTTCATTTTATGTATAGGCGACAAAACTTTTGTCTTGACAAAATTTGACCTGTCTCGTTTAAATAATAAATCTTTTTTTAGTGAAACTAATTTATTTCAGTGCATTGAACATCATTTGGGAGGGTTTTAGCTTTTCATATGAGCTATTTCTTACACCAATTGATTAATTAAAAGTCAGGTTAATAGCAGGTGTTTCTACAAAATAGATAAGCGACAAGACTTTTGTCAGGGACTGTAGAGTGCCCTCTGACAAACTATGCAACGCCAACACTCATAACATGGTTGACCGTTTTTATCTTATTTTGGCCAATAATTATTTATGGGCCATTATAAATGCTGATACCGATAAACAGAATGTTGGCTTATGAACATCTCCCTCTACAGTTAATAACTTATGTGTAAAAATCTGATTGGATACATAAACTTATATCTGTTAAGGATGTATCAGAATCAATATGGGATAGAAAAAGGTGTGATCGTGATACACAGCTGGAGAAGTGCCACAGTGTACGTACACCAAAAATCATCATTATCAACATACACCAGTCTAATCAGATATTAGAAGTAAAGTTCTCCACTCATGCACATGTGTGACAAATATCTTTACTTAGCACATTTGATCTCATCTTCCAGCATTTCTAAATTCACACAAATGTAACGTTATCCCTCCTCTCAGCTGACATTCAACTAAAGTGAGTGAACAGAGGGGAAGTGTGATCAAATAACCATAGTTCTATGAGCTCTTTGCCACTGCTTAAAAGAAAACTTTTAGTCCTCCTGACAAGCTGCAAATTTGACATTGTGCTTGATGTTCAAAGTGCTATTCTGCAACACTGCGATGCCTATTGTGAGCCTCTTCTGCTTTGCCATGTTGCATCATGGCTGGCTGATGTAAGCTGGTGAACACAAAGGAAAATGCAGCGGCTCATGCTCAACGTCATTACTTTAGGGAAGCCTGTCCTGTGGTTTCTTTTGTCTTCTAATATAGTCCCTGGCCACACCCAGACACTCCAAACATCTGCCTGTGTCTGGCTGTTCCAATTCTGGTAAGAATCCCTTTCAAGTGCTGGGCAGGATGATGACAATGTATCCTGAGAACAGTATTCAATATTAGAAAAGCGATATGACATTTGGAACATTCTTTACTCTTTTCAAAGAAAGCAACAAAGAATATAAATCAGATGAAAGAAAAGTATCCATAAATCATAACAAAGAACAGGATGATAAAAACGCAGGAGCGTTGTGGGTGGTTGAGTTTTCTATTTCTAATGGAGGTGGAGGATGTAGGATACAGCTATCTCTCTGCCATCACTTGGCCATGCCAAATTCTGCGATATATATCTAAAAGCTGGCGTTATGTCCCGATCTGAATTCAGTGAAAATGAAAAAAGCAGGCCGTCCAATTTTATTTATGTGAAACCCACCCGAACCCACTAAACTTCACAATTGCCTGATTTTCCACTTCAAAGGGATATTGAAAGAGTGACAATTGTTTCTGCTTTGTGAGTAAAGGTCCCAATCAGTTTGGGACTTGGTTGGGGTTTACTCTAAGACTGACTGTAAATGGTAAATCAGGCAATGGAAATTGTATTTTTAAAAAGAAAAGAAAAAAAGCTTTCTCTTCCTGTAGAGATCTCTGTGGAGCTGGTGTACTTTTGACAGCACCTCAGGGATAAAGGCTGTCACATTAACAAAGGACAAGAACAAAGCTTACCTTTAGAAGCATATTAGAGAAGGTTCTAACTGGACAGTACATAAGGGACTATACCCCAAGATCATTTTGAATGAATAAGATGATTCTGACCCAATTAAACCCCTGTACAACCATTACTATTCAAAGGTGCTGCTTTTTCATTTCAGATTTTGGGACAGAACTTGAACAGAACACTTGAAAATTGCATTTGAGTTGAGATAAACAGGAAGAAAAGGTAGAAAATTCAACAATTATGAATTTAAATGCTCATTAATATCCAACACACACAGAAGCTAATTGCAAGATGAGAGTCTTGATGAAACAGATGTCCAGGGATTAGTACCTCCATATCCATCCATCATCAACAGCCTGGGTCCACTGCCCACTTGTGAACACACAGCACAGCACAGCACAGCACAGCACAGCTCTCCTCTCATTACTGGAATAGATGGTGCAGCAATAGAGCTCACTGGTTCCAAATTGACCCCACTAATGGTCAGACAGCTAGGATACTTTTCCATTATCTGTCTGTGGAGCACAGTCTCACAGCTGATCATGCATCCGCTGATGGCACGATTGAATCACATACTGCTTCATTTATTGCTTTTTTTGTTATTTTTCAATTATGGAATGTTAATTAATCTTTCACATTTCATGTTTTACTCAGCTTTGGAGATAAAGTGATGAGTTTATATCATTGTAAATAAAACAAAATCTGGGGGTTTAGACTGCATCTGACGATGTAATTATTTTTGGGCTGTGGAAAATTTTGATGGCCATTTTTCATTTTTCTGACATTTTATCAACAAAATGTTTTATTTAGCAATAATAACCATAATTGTATGTTGCATACAATCTATAAATACATACTATAGCTAATATTAATATCACTGCATGTGTGTATTTTCTCATATCAGTCAATTTCAAGAACCAATTTTAAGAAAGATTCAGTTCAATATCAATGATAAAGATCGTGGGAAACAAAGATAAATGTCATTTGAGATTTTGGAGTATAAAGTACGTCTTCCTTTTTGCATATGTAGCATGGCGGGTCCTATCTGTTCATGGGTGGTTGTTTGAATTAGTCTAAGGGACGCTAAGCATTTGACTGCAGCAGCACACATGGGAAAAGGATAAATCTAGCATGTTATTAATTTCATGAATGTGTGTCGGGGATTTATACAGAGTGTGACTGGCATGCAAAAGTGTGGCGCTAAGACATGCGTATTGGTAATTAGTTTGGGGTTTGTGTGAAACGTGACTGTATTTGTGTGCATTTCTCTTATAGACTTACAAGCAGAAGCTCCATAATCTTAGCAGTTCTGCAGAAGGACAGCTTGGAGATAACCTGGTGACGTCACAGCCGGAGTCCGGTCCGCTATCTTCTTCTGACAGCAGGGCTGTGCGTCACTTCTTACATTCCGAGCCAGCGAGAGAGAAGGAGAGAGAGAGAAAGAAAAAGAGAGGGGGGGAGAGGAAGAGAGGGAGAAAGAGAGAGCACAGGAACGATAGAGGGAGGGGAGATAGATGAGTTAGGGAGGGTAGGAGAATAGAAAGATAGATGCCTCAGATCATTTAGCGGAGGCGAGTGGGACCTGGGCCAGGGTGACATTAAAGTGGGAGAGTTTTTAATAAAAATAGGGAGGGACAGAGGATGGAGGGGATGGGGTGGCGGTTATGGAAAGCACTCTTTACAGTAAGTGGTAATTAGTCAGAGAGAGGGCAAAAAACAGCAGGGTAAACATAGTGTTTGAAGATAGAAATACACACAGAAGAAAGGAAGAGAACAAAAAGGTGGTTATCTGTAGTGACAGAGAAATAAACAGAATGAGATGTGAGCAGGAAGAGGCAGGTTTACAGTTCATTATATGATAATGAACATTTTTACAAGAAGAAAAAGCAATATCATTAAAACAATCTGGAGCAAGCTTTGTCATTGTGCCAAAGTGCACCAGCTTGTACTCTAATACTCTAATGCTAATTAAAAGCATTGTTGTGTGATAATTACATTCATGGCCATCTCTTTTGAAGAGGAAAATCTCTCCCTATGGAGTTCTTCTATCACAATGCTCAGAACACCAGTGTCAATGTGAAGAAAGTTATGTAAAACAGGAATTAAAGGAAAGAAAAAGTGGTAATTGCTCAAGGCATATGCAAAACATTCTACCCTTGTGTTTTTGTATGTTTGCATATTTGTGTTAATATACATACATAATTGCACTGACACCAATTCTTACACACAACTCACATAAAACAAACACATGTTCACATTCACATGTGAATTCAGGGTTTGGTGAGTGGCTCCGACCTCATCTCTCCGACCCTGTCACTCTCCCCAAGCGTCTACAAAGCTCAACACAGCATATTCTGCCCTCCTCACATATGTAAATGGAATAGACATATGTAAAACTCAATATCACCTATAACCATGACCTTAATAATAATAAAAATAATTGAATTACACTTGTTCATCAATGTCAGCATAAAATAAACATTATTAACTTTTTAAAAGGTAAACTTTATGACAAAGCAGTAGTATTGAATTGCAATGAATTGTGCAAAAAGTGGCCACTGAGTGTATACATTTAATCAGACAAATGCAATCCATTTGAGAGCAAGCTACACTTATTAAACTCTCAAAAACAATCATAGCTTGCAGCAGATACTTCCATCAATTACGAAAATGCATGACCCCAACCCACGTTTGAGCCTCGCAGGTGATATGAGAATAAACAACAAAGAGGTGAAAAATTGTGACAGCAGGAAGCACTATGCACACCTCCAAAAAGACGTATTGACGTGCCATCATCGGACTTCTAGCAGGCAAGCATGTTTCTTAAGTATGATGCTAAAGCCAAGAGCGTATTTGTCTAGCTTAGCGTAAAGATTTGGGCAAGGAAGAAATGAGAATAAGATATCAATCTTATCTTCTAAATGCTAGAAGTTGGATGAACATATTTTCCAAAATGTGGAAGAACTCCTTTAAATTAGATATATGCTGCAGCAAGTAGAGCTCATCACATTGAGTTGTTCATGTAAACTAACAAATCTGCACATCTACGCACACACATTTAAATTCAATGCGGTAGTGTCTGGAGTTCATTTGGTCAACATCACTGATTTGCTGATGAGGAAGCTCCTGCCCTCAGTTCCCTATCCATATCAATGAGCTTGCGCTGGGTTGTGCGTCATCAAAACAGATCACAGTGTTTACAGTCAACGTCTCTGTCTGTCGGTGAACACTCATGTGAGACCTGTACCCAGAGAGAGAGGAAGAACTGCAGTCCCGCCGTCTAAAGGAAACATCTGTCACAGATGGCTCTAATACGGTTTTACTGTTACAGCAATCTGTTAACAGCTGTTGTGAAAATCATGTCAAAAGCAGTAATGACTATGGACCCAAGGATGATGTGAAGTTGAAGTGCATCAACAAGTAAAATATATGACCTTATGTATTTAATTCTATGTGCTTGAAGTAGAGGCGCCATTCGATATTGTGCAGGATGAACACGTAGCAAAATGATGTGGTGTTCCTCCTAGGCTAGTCAGGACGAGTGGAAATGGCCAAATAGGTCAAACAAACAAATAGGTCCCTTATGTTTTGGGCAAATCTAATCTGAAATGATGAGAGTGATAAATCAGCAATTAAAAAGACATCGGTATTCCCCTTAGTAAAGTGTAGGTTGTTGCATCATTAACTTTATGGCTCACATTTTGGAGACAAGCCACAGTTTAGCTTTAAGGACTTACATACTGCGATTACAGCAGAAAATCAGCATCACATCAAGAAATGATGCAGATATCAAAACACATAATAATAAAAGAAAAAAATTTATAATATATATATATAACATTGTATAAAATGTAACATGTGTGTATATATATGTATGTATATATATATATATATATAGTATATATAAATGGATACATCAAATTTTCCAAGCATGTAAAGGAAGAGTAAAGATATGCAAGAGCATGACAAGTTTGAGCATTGAGCAAATAAATACTGTGTAAAAATACACAAGTCTTATTTCCGTTTTTTACCAAAATTGCAATTTGTCCGAGACAGAATTGCTGTTTAAAATTTTTTACCCGTTATTTTAAAATTATTAAGAATTACACTACTTAAAAATGATGTACACATTATTTGAAATTTCATACCAGTTAGCTTTAGAGACATAAGTTTCCACCTTTGAGTTAAAGCCGGTTGCATACAATCCTCTTTATTTTTTTTAAATTGGTTAGCATTAAAGCTATAGTGCGTAGTTTCTGTCGCCCCCATGAGGAGCATCTGAACATACTGAGAAATACAGAGAGTTGTGTGGAGCTGATAGTCTTAATTAGCTTTGTAGCAACACATTTGGCAATGGCTTGACTGTAACAAACGCTCATTAATATCAAAACGTTATGCACTAAAGCTTTAATAAGGACCAGAGCCCAAAAGATATTTTCGATGTTGATGTTCTCTCATTATTTCGCAGGTAAATTAATTATTGAGTCATTTAAAAAAAAAGGCTAGTGTACACATGTTCAAGGTGAATGGAGCCTGACAGTCTCCCATTAAGACTGTTGTTTTCATTCATATGAGTCAACTTCCTGTGTTCTCAGGAGTGCTAAGGAAAAAGGGGGGTTCATAGAGACTTATGACTTCCTCACTCACCTTTTTCCTTTCCTCTCTAGATCTCAGTCTTTACAAGAAAAGGGGCTTTCACACAGCACTTACAGCTAACTGCTTTTTCTGCACTTCAACTGAGGGAATTGCAGTCAAGTCATTGTATGTGTTGGACATGAGCAGATAAATGAATCTTACTAACACTGGAGTGCATTAAAATCACATGCATTTTGCATGGGCAATCCCTGGTGGAGTTTGTTGTTGTGTTTCTGCAGTTTCCACTGCAGAAAATGTTGGTATATTATAGGAGAAACAGAATGCCATTGCCCTGCATCAGAAAATGAGGGAGAGAGACAGAAGCAAAGAGAGCAAAGAAATAGGAGTGAGAGAGGGAGAAGCATAAAAGAAATAAAGAGAACAAGTGTGGAGAACGACTGTTTATTTGATGAGGGGTGATTACGATCAGAACAAGGTGAAGCGAGCACTTTTGCGAAACATGCGATCCCTGACGAGAAGGAAAGTTGGAAAGGCCGGCAGAAGGAGGGGGCAGAATATGTGAGAGGAGAGAGACACAGAGGTGGGGGAAAGATAGAAAGGGAGCAAATGCAGAGAGAACGGCTGCTTTAAAAAACATCTGGGAGCCATCAGGGAGCAGAGAGAAAAACGCTGGACTCAGCTGAAAACTCTCGGCTCCCCTCGCTACACTGCTTGCCTCCTCGCCTGCTTCAGATCCAACTAACACCTTCCCCCAAAAGACACAAAGTAGAAGAGGGAGACTACAGTCTGTCAGAGCAGAGAATCCTAGAGCGCTGAAGCTCCTACTCCCCTCAGACTACAAGGAGTGCTGTAAAATAGGACCATGCAGTCTGTCTGAAGTCAACACATTGCAAAACGAGAGCCGTAAATGACATTCAGACACGCAACTTTTCATGTCTGAGATTCATTTGAAGCTGTAAAATACAACACATAAAAGCATCACCAAGCCATGCTTGGTGCGGCCACGCAATGTCCAAGCCTAAACTGTCCTCACCTGCGTATCCTCCGTGCTGTCACCTGAACTCATTGATCATTTGAAGAATTCAACATATGATGTTTAAGGAGGTAGCGTACTTCCAAAGAAGCTATAATAATTTACCTCCACAGGCTTTAACTTGAAAACAAAAAGAGACATGGAGTTTCCTGTGTGGTCACAGTGGTGTGAGCGGAGGGTGGCATCTGTCCATGTCTTCACTGAAATGGCACGGCTCATGTGATGGCATTAGCAGAAATGTCAGTCACCCGGTCCCAGCGGTTGTGTAAAGGGCAACTTTATTTCTCCGTGGCACCACCACAGCTATCGACAAAAAAAAGCAGATTCCCATAGCTTGTCTCCATTTCACTTTCACAGGATGGAGCAGACAGACAGCCATAAATGCATGCACCGTACACTTGAATTGAAAAATCTAAAGTCAGATATCAGTGAAAAAAATCAGTGAAGTTTTTTTGCAGAAAAGGTTAAGTCAAAAAAGGTTATTACCTTGGGAGAGTAAATGTGCTCCAATGGTAGTCTGCTTCTTAGGTTACAAAATATCTTGTGCACAAAATTTGACATTTTGGCCTGCGGGGAAAGAAAATGGAAACCATTCATATCCAAATTGAAGCCCTTTGAGAATAAATTGGGGTCTTTATGAAATGTGTATTTACCATTTATCAATTGTCGTCCTAAGTACAATGTTAATCTAAGAAAAAAACAGTCACAACCTGATCCCTTACATTGTTTTAGATCATGATGGTCCATCTGGCACAAACAAAAAGGAATCATGACCTTGAACTTGCAAAACTATCTGTTCAAAAGTTAGTTTTTCATATCATGTAGCAAGCTTACGTGTGGATGTATTTGTTTTATATGTTCAAATACGTATTTGCTCAAAATTACGCATATACGTAGATCACATCTCACAATTCCTCCTCACGTACTGCAGGAGGGAATTTTCATTCACCTCTCAAAGCCAGGTCAATCCTATAAAAGCTTTGTAAACGACCTTGTAGCAACTTTGTATATATCTGAGTAATCTCTGGACACGACAATGACAATTTAGATTCACCATTCATGTCAGGGAGAGAGAGCATGCCTTCCGTTTTGAGCAATTTGTAGAAAGCTTCTTTCCATCAAATCTGTAACAAGTCCAATTTCTGTTGGTAATCCCTTTCTGAAGGAACACATTGATATTTAAATTGTTGTCTCAGAGTGAAAGAATGGTTATCAAAAAGGGGACACAGACGAAAATCATTGTGGGACGACCCCGGTAATATATTAATACCATAGCAGCACGCTCCTGTCCTAACATTTCCTACCTATGAGACCTCCTTGATATTTCCTACCCAAACTGTCTACATTTCTCCAGAGATACAATAAATGGAAAGAGATTGATTATGAATAAAGAAATATAGGGTAGGATCATTTTACCTGGTCAGTTTATAGGCCACTACAGCAACCAAATCCTCCTCTGAGTCTGATTTGCATGTCATAATTTCTTTTGAGTGATTTTTTTCCCTCTCTAGCTGTTTCGATCTTCCCCTCTCCCACTCCTATCCTCTGCCCTCTTTTTATCTAACTTCCATTCTTTGCTTTCTTCGACTCCCCCACACACCCCGCCTCTTTCTCCTCTCCTCGCCTCTTCTTTTCTGGCACATCCCTCTTTCTTTGTGTTGCCCTCCAGATGAGGTAGCGATGACGATAGCGGTGATGCAAGGCCGGGCAGAGTCCAGGACAGTGTTGTGGAAGAAACCCTGGCATCATCATCACCATCATTGTCATCATCAGCCAGATGAGGAGAGCCAAACTTGAGCTCTGTCCATCCCCATCAGGCTGGCTGACAGTCACAAACTCATCTCTTATTCACTCCACTCATCAATTATACACAGGCCAACGGAGCCCTGAGAGGCAGGAGGCTGCAAAGGCCCCTCTCCACGTGTCGTGCCCGACTGCAGCACAAAGACACATCACAGCGCTCTGTACTTAGCCCTTATCATCAATGTCCTACTTTAGTCTCTCTGAGAGCAGGAGACAGCTTGTCATCATGCCTTTAGCCACTGGTGCTATGCGTGGATGTCATGTATCTCATTGTGAGGCTAAGGTTAGACCATCTGGCTAACAACGACATGATGATGATGAGTGTAGACCTGGAAACCCTCAGTTCAAATATTTAATTAAATGTTAATTTGTGGTGACCTCCATTGGGATCCATTAAAAGAGCAATTATAATGTTGATGTTTATATTTTGAACTGGAATCTGCATTCTGATTGGTCGCTCCCTTTGGATAAAATGCATGACCAAAACAAAACTGACAGACAGCCAACATTAATCCTACTCAGGTATTTTTACAAGCCTCCATTTTTCAGTCCTCATGCTGAACCATTGTTTCTCCAACTGTGATTTACCACACAAGTGGGACCAATAACAACTAACAAACATGACATATAGTCCTGGAAAACAGACTTAGAAAGGAAAAGCAACATTTAACAGTCGTGACAGTCCATTAAAACCTCCATGTTGGGCTTGTATCAGCAATCTGTCAGCTAAAAGCAGAGTAATAGTGCTGAGAATATACAGCTTTGTCATCAGAGATTAGATATCTTTTGATGTTGTTTTCAAGGAAAATCTAATATAAGAAGAGCCAAGCGTCGTGATGTTATCTGGTGGATACAGCTGTCGAGTGGTCACTAGCAAGAAAAAACATAGGCTCATTGTTGAGTTAGCTATTACCTGTGGCTGTGTAAACACTGCTAATTCTAGTACAAGTACAAAACCCTTGCAACCCTCTCGGAAAGATATAGACTACTTGGCAACAGAGCTGCTCTTACGTCGCCTTGGGCCTCGTGATCCTACCTCTCCCACAATTTTTATTTTTATTATTTTACACAAAGGCTAGTTTGATGGTTTAAAATGACACAAGCATCCTCTCACACACAAACAGGTTTACCAGTTGCTAGTTATTTCCATATCAGGCAATGCAGCTGGCGTTGGAGAGCCCATTCAGAGAGGTGGGCTGGCCCAGAAATGAAAGAGGTAGCATCCATGCCAGAGTTAGCGTGACATGCCCATTCCGTGTGTGTATGTATATGAATATGTGTGTGTGTGAGTGAGTGAGTGAG
>NC_045740.1:4913653-4915946 GCF_008692095.1 Etheostoma spectabile
AGTGAGTGAGAGAGAGAGAGAGAGACCGGTCACCACTGCAGAAAGTAATCTACCCTTGCTAGTCAGCCAGCTCTAACAGGCGCCGCTTAACAGTTTCATTTGCACGAGATACGTTAATAAGCCAAGTGTGATTAACAGAACTTGTTTTTCCTTTTTACTGATTTTTAGATGGTTACATTTTGACTACCTCTTTGGTAGTATATACATATATATAGATATATTATATATCTATATGTATCTATATATATATATATATATATATATATATATATTATATATCTACATTTATAGAGATAAATTACAAGAAATAGATCAAGTATTTTAACTCTGTTTTTCATCGTAGTCCTTTTATAGAGGCATATTTTTCATCCACTTATGGTGAATCAAAAAGTTGTCTGTAATTTCTTCTTTGTTAATTGTGTACATGACAACAACATGTCAATGCGATATGTACACGGAGCGCTGCTGTGAGCCCAAAGAAACATACTGGTGTACGAGCCAACAGGTCATATTCTATTTCCTGTTGTGGGCCTGCTAAATCTACAAGGGATTGATGGACTTTTATTTAACTCTAATATACTGCCTTAATAGAGAAAGAGTTGTAGCTGTCAGAGCTCAGTGCTCAATATCGTAAGAAGATAATGAAATGGAGGAGGGGATGAAAAGAGGGCGAGAGATAAAGATAGACAGAGAAAGACCGAGAGAGAGACCACACAGAAAGCTGGGCAGCAATTCTGACAAATTGCTGAAGCCTGGGAAATGGGAGGCTGCAGGAGGAGGGGCAGCCGGGCGATAACATTTAAAAGGACAAATATATCTAATCATTTGAGAAAACAAATCTGTATGTATGTATAATCTGTATGTAGAAGATTTTTTGATTTTTCAGCCTACCACAAGAATGATGTGGAGATCATGCTGATAAGCGTAAGCCATGCTGCGCTGGCGATTATTAGTGTATAACTTGATGTCATGTGAATAATATTTTTTGATATTACCTTGCACAATAGTACAAGTGTGTGGCCAGGTTTGCTCAGTTGGTAGAGCAGGCACACATATAAAGGTTTACTCCTCAAAGCAGTGGCTGTGGGTTCGACTCTGACCCTTTGCTGCATGTCATGTCTTTCATCTGTCCTGTGGAATTAAAGGCCTAAAATGCCCCAAAAATAATGTTTAATAAAGAAAACATAGTAAAAGCGTTGCACCATATCTCTCTTATGTGTCAAGGTTCTATCTGAGGTTGAGGATGATCTCAAGCAATCTGACATGAGAGAATTGGTTAAAAGGCAGACAAGAAGCATGACGCTATTCCTATATGGCGACCTTGGTAGCACACGCACATCTATCCTCCAGGGACATATGCATGGAGAATATGTTATGGCACAATACCTAAAGGACTGAGATAGACTTATTCTATTTTACACGCAGTAGAAGGGAAGTTGACGCTAGGCATCGCTTATGTGCCTTCACTAATTGGTTTACCCCAGGGCCAGAGTTTAAAACACAGAAAAGCCAAAACCATTTATTTCTGCATTTGTCATCAGCGCTTAGTATGCTGAAATCACTATCATCCCATCTCATGAATCAATGCGTCAACCAGACGAGTTAAGTTTGGTCTGAAATCGTATACATGAAGACTCTGAATCAGAAATGTAGCCACACAGGCTCCTAAAATTAGTCTAGTCTAATTAGTTCGCTAAATTGTCTATCCTCTGTTGTTAACTGAAATAAATCTGGAGGATGTAAATGGAATTCATCTAATGTCACAATGTGCAGCACTCAACTGTAAAAACCTAATTTACAGATAAATAAATGTGAATAAATAAAAAAATCAGAAACAAATTATATGCCAGGGTCAGAAACAAATCAAAACTAGTCTGGAAGCAAAGCTTAATTGGTTTATCTTTATATTGATGATTATTAGTTGTGTGATGATCAACAGCTGGAGCTTGTGCAGTTTGATCTGTCTGCAGACTCTACAGAATCCCACCAGATTTTCCTAAATCTTTTTAATTAAAACATTAAGATCAATTTTATTCCTCTTTTTTAATCAGTTTTAGCATGGGTGTGTAAACCTATGCAAGCCACTGTATTTACAACTAATCCAAAAACAGAACATTATTTCAGGCTGAAATAGGTAACACTTAATGTCCCAACATATACCGTGTTTCACCCTCTGAGACCGAGACACTCGCCCACGCATAAAAACATTCATAGTTTAATCATTTTTAAACCATACAAGCGATCGACGTACCAACGGTTGCGTCTAAAACCTGACGAGTTAGCGGTTACGGAG
>NC_045740.1:4915956-4916475 GCF_008692095.1 Etheostoma spectabile
TCTTCCGGGTCTTTCTAGCCTCTACAGGTTGTTTTCTATTGAGCCTGGAACTTCCAGCCTCTTTCGGGGTCGTTGGGCTTTAAATCCACACTGTTACATCCAAGATTGATCCACTTTATGTCCATAATTCATCGCGTTTTGGCTCATTTCTGCCGCTAGCTCGCGGCTCCGTGTCTGCTCTGTGTCTGTTTAGGGAAATAAAGGCCCCAGTGTGCACATATATGGGACAACGTCACCATCTTGTATGAAAGGCCAGAGGGGACAAAAAGGCCAATAGGCTAGATGGAAGGACAAGAGGCGCACTATTTAGACACGCATTTGCTTGTGTAGCATTGCTGTGGGTGTAATATCAATAAATATGACATTATTATGATATTATTGGCATAAGTAAATGTCATGAGAGCAAAAGTGTCTTGACTTTCTTTGAAAAAAGGCATGTATTTTGTCAACTGTATAAATTATAATGATTCTTTCTTCACAGTGTGACTCCCAGGACATATGAGAAGTGTTTTAGAAAGG
>NC_045740.1:4916485-4916588 GCF_008692095.1 Etheostoma spectabile
ATTTATTACTTATCTGTCTGTGATATCAATACATATCTGGAAGATTCAGGTTCTGTTTTATTTATTTATTTGTCTTTAAGGCCCTACAACCATTTTTAACATG
>NC_045740.1:4916598-4916695 GCF_008692095.1 Etheostoma spectabile
ACCTCACTGCAACCCAAATATTCTAAAAACCCAGTTTGTCCTTAAAAAAAATGATGTTTATATCTTGACTGTAGACAACAGGGTTGATGTTTTACAA
>NC_045740.1:4916705-4917614 GCF_008692095.1 Etheostoma spectabile
TTTTTTATAAAATAAATCCAGACGGACAATAAACTGTAAAAATGGCCTCAGGGCTCAGAGGTTAAAGGGAGTGTAACTATTTCTTAAAAGCAAGCATCTAACTCCTCCCAAAGTGTTGTTCTTGCATTTCTGTTTATGTACATATTAGGTAAAGGGAGACACAAATGTGTTTTAGGTGCAAAGGTACGGTAGTGGGAGTTTTCAACTCTTGAGAGAGAGCTAGGCTAGCAGTTTCCCCCTCTTCTAGCCGTTATGGTACGCTAACTGCTTCCTCGCTCTAGCGCCATAATTAATGCACAAAGTGGTATCCGACTCTCGGCACAAAGTGTTTATTTTAAACATGAAATTAGCATGTCATGCATACAACTGATATAATAACCTGATAACATTGGTTATTTTGTATTTATTTCTCATTTTAAATATGTGAGTTATTAATAAGATGCACAACTTTTGGTTTATGTCATAGTGCATTACATTTATGGAAACAAAATAAGTATTATCATTCTGTTCAGACAGTTTTTTGCAGTTAATATGTTAATGTTACGTTTCAAGGTTTGTTTAGTACAGAGAAAAAAAAACAACGTAATATTTGTTTACTTTAGAGATGACCTGTGAGTTTGATTTTCGGTTGGCCTGGGTGGAATCACAGGAAGAAGAAGGAGAAGAAAAAAAACACACGAGGGTGTAGAGTAGAGCAAAGTCAAGCAGAGAGTGGTTGTCAAACCATATAGCCTAGCGTGTTAATGAGTATTTTAAATACATGGAACTGTGAACGGTTTCCTTATTACGCTACGCGTGTTAGTTGGCATTGTTTACTGCTGTTCAAGTGTGGTTTCTCCTTCTACACACAGCATTGGAGGTGGGCCTATTGATGGCCTCGCTTTTCTTTTCTTCATGAGCTCCAACTTT
>NC_045740.1:4917624-4918008 GCF_008692095.1 Etheostoma spectabile
CGCCAACGAAACTTAATGCAAGCTTGCTAAAAGAACGAACTAAACCAAAGAGTGCACTCAGGTTAAAATAGGAAAGACTAAACGGGCCGGGTCTTTCTGTTTACTATTTTATTTTCAGATTGGTGATGTCTCTGTACTAATGTGAACTAAATTCTGCATTCAGTGAATACAAAATCAAAAAGAGACACCATGTTGGTGTTGTTTCTCAATGTTCTATAAAACTGAATGGGTTAATTTGGAGCATTAAGTAAATCTTATTTGAGGTTATTAAACCAGGATTGTTCTCCTAGCCTCTAATTAATTGCTACAGTCATAACGAGAGTCATATCTTCCCCTAGACAGAGTTACTATACACTGAGATGTCTCTTTCACCATTTTACCAAG
>NC_045740.1:4918018-4920538 GCF_008692095.1 Etheostoma spectabile
ACAAGTGTAACATTGTGATGGCTGCATAAAGTGTTATTCATATTATGAGCCTTTGGTGAGAGGGTTACACTGAAATAAAGGGATAACCTGCACTGCTACCTGGCGAGACCAATAGAAGGGATTGACTGGCTTCCCCAGCTGGAAGTTGTTTAGACAGGATCAGGTCCTTGTGTTGATGGGAGGGGTCAACAGTCAGGCCCACTTAAGGATGGATTATTTACCGTTTCTCCATGCAACCTGCAATAATGGAAGGGTTCAAATGCTGTCAAAATATATCTGTGCTCAATGCTTATTCAAATAAATAGCCCATCAGAATGAATAATACAAGGAGATGAAGCAATGGATGGACGGCCACGTCACAACACAGACTTGCAGCCTCTTAGATTGACTAAAGAAAAAGACTGAGATAGAGAGGCCACTCAAAGTTAAATATTTTATCCTAAACCACATGTATGTAGTAAAGTATGCAGTAAAACCTTTTATAGTATGAACTGACAAGCAAAAATCATAATGTTTTGGTCACAAGTCTGATGACCACTGCTCCCAACTTTGAAGACTATTAATAGCTGTTAGCCTACCACAAAAATTAATCAGCCTTTAAAACAATACTCCCAACTGAACTTCAGGTTTGCCGGTGAACAAGTCCTACTCATTTCCTAGCATTTTTTTCTCTGAAATTGTGAGGAATTTTGTTCTTGATGTAATGCCTTCTCTCTTTACTGAAACAGCGGTGCATGTAGCCAAAGCAAAGGGAAGAGTTGTGTGCACAATGAGAAACTCAGACGCTGATTCAGGACCAAGTGCAAGAAGAGCTGCAGCAGATGGAAGAGTTCCAGGTTTGAGCTGTGGGGCCACAGAACCAACGGGCAACACTTAGAGGCAGTGTAACATGTGACTAATGGAGCGGCTTAATGAGGTTCACATATCACAGTACAGAATGTGCTTAAATTACTGGTGTAACTTAGATTAATAATAAAGACTGTGACGTCCAAAAATTCAAATCTGCAAATATGCTGTGATTAATTCAAAACAAAAAAACTTGATCTGGGATTTTCCAGTGGAGATAGAGACGAAGGGATTGGCATCATACTTGGAGGAAGAGCAGCTGAAGGAGACTCATCTCATGGGTTGAGTGAACAGACGTCACTTCAGGCTAGCATCCTAGTGTTGCCTTCGCAGACAGGCTGAGGCAGGATAAGGTTCTGCAGGCAGAGCTGATGTCCGCTTTCTAAATCTGCCTGAAAGTCTTTCCATCAATCGTTCTGTTCGCTCCAAATAATGTCACTTCTGAAGACATGTTTCGAACAAACCTGGGTAACAACAAACCTGGGTAAAAGGTAATTGAACCCTGAAGTGGTTCCAAAGTTGGATATTATCAGTTATAAAGTGATTTACAATAATATTTATCAAACTCAAAGTTTTCAAGGTCAAGTTGACGATATGTCAAAATAATAAACAAGCATGCAATAAATGTAGTTTTGAATCGGCGCTGATGGGTTGTAGGGGCCCATCAAAGTAATTCATGATAAAATGAATTAGAGTAACTTAGTAAAAGCAATTTTCAAAGTAAGAAAAGCAAAAAATAAATCACTTTGCTAGACTTGAGCCCAGATCAACACACACAAGGTGGATGTCCTGACCACTTGAACCGGGGCTGTCAAAAACTCTGGTAATACTAAAATAAGGGGCAGGCCGTTCACTAACGTAAAGGTACATATAACAATAAAAAGGAGAGCTCAGTGCAAACAGGCAAAAAAGGCTAGTCTGCTTTCTGAGTAATATTGATCATAATTGGAGAAAGCCCTGCAGATTTGGCCTACTTCCTGTTTGTAACCTCAACTCCAACTTTGTCACAGCTAAATGTTAGTTAATAGTTAATTAATAGAGTGTTGTTGACAGAACTGTGGGAATGTTATTTACTCACTGATGCAAGGAACTGATAGGTTTATTCAACTGTCTTGCACTATGCCTCATGAACAACTGAATTATTATAAATAATGTGCAATCTCTAACCTTAGAGACTTTATATAATCTTTAACTCTCAAGAGTTACTGCACAATTTTGGACTTTGTACCTTCCCAATAATACAGCAAAGGCATCTCAATGCTCTGTTTTTCATATATGACAGAATCAGTTCTGTAGAGGAGAGAAATACATTTTTTACATAAATATTTTTAATGGACTTGCAATGACCCAAGAAACTTAAAAGTTAAAATATTTAAAAAGGGTTTAAACATGTTCACAGGCTTAATGGTGATGCCCCACAATCTGTTGTTGTGGGTTATGTACTGGTTATGACATAATATTTTAAGGTTTTGAAGCAATAACAGCATCCAAAAGATCCTTACAGATATGAAGGCTGGCTCAACTTTTGTAGAATGAAAAAAAAGTTGTTTTGGCAAACAGACTGGCAGCAAAATTAAATATCTTTTAGTTAATAAAATAATTATACTTTTCTTGTTTTAAGAGAGCCGGCAAAGATATTTGTTGACACAGACAAAAAAAAAAAAAAAACAGTGA
>NC_045740.1:4920548-4923201 GCF_008692095.1 Etheostoma spectabile
GCGTTATTGTAATGACCCCAAAATGTGCATAAACTTGGACTAATCTCTTATCAATTTGCCACAAAACAGTTCTTAGAGCTGCCACAGAACATTGCAAATATGAGAAAGACATAAAACAAAGCACACAAATACATCAGAGTGCCAAAAAACTTTTTTGTGCTTTCCCCGACAAACAAATGGAACAACACCTGAAGGCCTCATTATATGACATGCTGGAGTCCTAGCTCCCCATGAATTTTGTACGTGTGAGCGTGTAAGTGCATGAGATATTGAAGAGCAGGACAGACATATTGTAGAGGACCTCTCCCTGAACCCAGTTTTCTCTGCAGGCATGTTCACTAACAGCTGAGGCTAGCAGGGGTTCTGCCCTGCCGGCCCAGTCATTAGCTCCTCCACAGCATGCTCCCAAAGCTGTTCTGCTAATGGACGCCAAATAACTCAGCCAATCCCTCCAACGCACACATAAGGAACTCATATTCATTCCACAATGGATGCATTGCTTCTTTCTGCCATTCAAACACCTTGCATCCTCATCTGTATAAACAACTTGTGTTCATCAACATCTGTCGTTTCCCTTCACTTTATTACAGAGTATTCCATTTCCAACAGGGACAACATACAGAAGAAATCACCTTTTTTTTTACAATAGCTTTTGAGTGCTTAAATAGCAGTAATGTTAATATCATAACATCTATGATATATGCATTTCATGTTAGATGTGGTAGGGAAAAGGTATGATATACACTTTAAGTGTGTGCTGAAATGTCCAAGTTATTTCTATGCTGTACTGTCTATAGACTGGGTAAGATCAAGAGTATTGTCTAATATGAATGGTACAACCTCACACTTCATTGTCAGACACATGGTTAAAAGTCCTGCATTCAGTAAGTATAAATAGGATAATCTTTTAAGACTTCTGTCATGTACAATGTTATTACAACTAAAAATGCATTACAAATATCCCTACAAGTGAGAGTTAACATAGATTATCACAGTAAATATTGTTCTATTCAAACCTTCACAAAAATCCACAGTACACCAGCATTTTCATGGTATAAAAATATGTTACAAATCTGTATAAATATTTTAACACACAAAAAAACAGTTATAAAAGATGCTGTATTTTCTGACAAGTTTACACAAAACAGGTTTTTACACCATTGGGTATTAAGAATATTTTCAGTTTGGTGTTTGTTAAAAAACAAAAACATTCATTTAAGTTTTTGATGAAAAAAGTTTTTGACAAACTTAAAAAAAAAAAAATAGTCCCATTTTCCACCAAACTTGGCTACAACAGTTGTTCAGATATACAATACCGAAGAGAGAAGAAATGTCAGCATAGCCAAGTTTACTTCCTTTTATCACCACTTCACTCCCCCGTTCAGCAGAGACAGATGAAGAGTGTCCCATCCCATATAGATAAACCTCCTGTGAACAAGCATTTCCCCTTAAGTATCAAGGCAGCTTATCAAGTCCATAGATGACTCCTTACAGGCTGAGCACAAAGACAGGAGAGAAGGGAGAAGGACAGAGAGAGGGAGAGAATAAGTTGTTCTCAGTGTGTCATGAGAGAGATTACAGTATGAGAAATGGGTTTTATTCTGCATGTTCAGACACTGAGCTGCCTTCCGTTGCAGAGACATTACACCATGCGTTTTAGAGCTTTTGCTGCACGGAACTACTGAGGTCAATTAATGGAATAATGAACAACGGCCAAAATATGACCTCATGTTAGAGTGAGACTAGTGAATGCCAAGGGTCGTGGCTCAAAAATGGCCCGTTTCCTAATTAACTGGCTTCATATTACATCATGTGAACCGTGAAACTATGGGCGATAAGTAATCATCTACGATGATGTTTTAAGGGGAGCCAGAGCCATGGGTAATGCTGTGCATACACAAACATTACCATACCATCAATGCATCAGCATTGTTTGATCTCCATTATAAGACATAAAGAAAAGTGTGTGTGGTACACGTGGCAGTTGAGTTAACAAGCACGAATAAGGCGGCAGCTCTGTGTTGTCTGCATACACAGACCAACATTACTGTGAACTTCAAAAGCTTTGCACGGATGTTGATTAAAGATGTGACATTAATGCGTCACACGGCTATCTTTTATGCATCAGCTTCTGTGCATCCGTGACTACACCATTGCTGCCAAAAACTATGCAAGTACTGCCCCTATTAAAAATACATTTTACAACAATTTAATTAAAAACTGAATTTGACAAAAAATAGTTAAAAGAAAACTAACCCAGAGGCAAAATCCCTTGATTTAATATACACAAGAAGTTTTTAATGTAGTAATGTGTGTGTATGAAAAAGTTAAACCTCTGTAGTTTAAGTACAATAGTTGCATTACATTTATTCTATTCTTATATATTGGTAATGTGTATATGTGGTTGCAATAATGTGTAGTATGACTTGTCAACACAATACAGTATGTGAGGTTCTGTTACTTTTTGTCCAGTATCCACTTTAAATTTTGCGTTTGTTGTTTAATGTGTCTGCATCAACAACCAGGTTGGCGGGACTGTTTCAAACGCACACCATTGTACCATGTGTAGAATCAATATTGAAATAGATCTTTTAATTGTATATCAATATCTTTGTAACTAAGAGTGACACACACACACACACACACACACACA
>NC_045740.1:4923211-4924340 GCF_008692095.1 Etheostoma spectabile
CACACACACAGGACTGTTTAAGCTTACCTGTGCTTCAGCCGCTTTTGAGGAAGTGCTCTGAAATAAAAGAGTTTGTGAGGCCACTGTGCAAAAGTATCTCACATTATATACAACAGGATCATGTGTTTGAACTGATTTTAGTCCAGTAGGACTTATGACCAAGTTCAAGAACCTCAATATGGAAACATCGTTGAAATAATATAATCTTAGACTGCCACTGCATCAGTCTCTTCCTGCCGTCCCATTCACATGTAGAGGGGTTCAAACATCCTACCATATTTACTGCCACAGGCACCAACCACCTCATTTGTTTGGAGATTTCATGCATTAGGACAACCTTGACATAAACTGGCTGAGTGCTGACGGTTATATTCAACTATGAAATCAGAGTCCAGCAGCAGCCCCTGCAGTTACTGAGCCTTCAGGTCTAATTAAAATCAGCCAGCCTGTGTGCTGATCAGCACACTCGTGAGCCATATATCTCCAGTAAGATGACCACTCTGTTATTTTAGGCACATTGTTCCTCTTTCAGGATTCATTTTCAGCCTTTTATGGTGTATCATAAAGCTAACCTTGTTTTTTCAACTCAGTTTTGAGTGAACTATGTCTTGCAGAGCTGCACAGAATCCAAACAACATCATAGTTAATGTTTAGTGGAATGTGATGCACTTGAAGAGAGAGAAAATATAGGCTGTGAGAAATTATTTTTCCTGATTTAACATCTGTAACTGGGATCATTTCTATTTGTAAATGAACAATGTGATTTTGACAGCATCACTTCCTCAAATAAATTCTGTGTATTCATGTTAAATCAGCTGAGAAGTTTAATAAACGGGAAATGCAGCCTCAATGTATCAGTAAAATAAACAAGTAACAGGCTTCTTCATTATCACTGTTTGTGATTTCTGACTAATTAAATCAAGTCAGGTACTGCTGATAATTGACATCCTCGATCAGGTTGTACAGAATACAATGTTTCCTTCTCTCTCTCTCACACACACACAAAATGTGTTTTCTCTGCACTTCTTTTTGTTTTAACCTAATTGTTGAAATTAGGAATTGGTGCCACCTGGTGGAACAATGTGTTAAGGATGTTGCACACACACACACACACACACACACACACACA
>NC_045740.1:4924350-4926255 GCF_008692095.1 Etheostoma spectabile
CACACACACACACACACACACACACACACACTCACCTATAGATGTTTGGGTCTAGCAGCATGGCAGCATCCTGCGGTAACTGGGATAAGTGTACAACTTTAGTCTTCAGCTGAGATCGCTCCGTTTCATTCACCCACGCGTCAGGTAGTCTGCAAGACAACACACCCATGCAGAGAGAAGACAAGTAGTCAGGGTTTAAGCTCTAACAAGACAGAGGGAGAGAAATGGGGGTAGAGAGAGAGTAGGGTTGAATGGAATGAAGTGAGAGGGATGGACAAAGAGCTTCATTGAGTCCAACGCACATGTTAACACTTCCTCTGAACACGGACTACTTTTCCATAAGTAACATGGCCTTGACCAAAGCACATGGACTGACACACGCGCAGAGGACAAAGCATACCGTCTTCCCGTGTGGTTGATTATCAAGTAACTTCTACACTATGTCTTCATAATTGTCATTTGTTCATTTGTGTGCACTTAGAATTTAAATGTGGTAGAAATGAAAGTCTGTGTATGTCAATGTTTGTGTGCCTTTAAAATGATCGGATGTGAAAGTAGCTTAAAGTACAGATACAGTGCACCTTAAAATCAGAACATTTTGATTTTTCCACCTCTTTAAGCTCAAGTGTAGGGAGATAATGTCTTTAGACAACCGCACACACTCATGACGTACTGCACTGCTGAACTGCTCCTTACTGTACCCACAGCAGTGTGATCCCCTGAAAAAGAAGGGAGTGTGTGAACACTGGCGTGGCAAGTCGAGGTGCAGAAGAAACAAAGAGCTTAGCGAGTCGACTGCGCCTCCACCCCCCCGCATTCCCCCGTCACTATGTGCGTCATCACAGGAGCCCCCAGAGATGCAGACATACTCACACGCACACACACACACTCACTGCAGACAGCAGTTAGGCAAGCAGGCAGCCACCCAGCCAAATCACTCATTCACATGCCAAGTCAGCCCATTCAGTAGGATGGAGTGCAGGTAGCACTTAACATGCATCATATTTAGCGCAACTGGCTGCAGGTAAGAGATGCAGAAAGAGTAAAAGTGATAGAAAATGGACAAATAAAGCACAGGAAAAGACAGACCAAAAAGGAGAGTGGAGAGGAAGGGAAAAAAAGAAGTGGCTCATGTTAATGTACAACAACATACTTAAACAGTGCCTGCAAATCCTTTTATGGCATGTTTTAATAGCAGGAGGAGGGTGGGGTTAGCCAAATCGGATAAGTTAGTAAATACTATACAGTTCAGAAAACCACAGTGATGCACTTATAATCTACCAATAGCCCACCTGAGACGCTGCATTAAACAAAATACTTTGTATATAACCACTTTTAATGAACACATGAATACACAAAAACAGATCAAATAATGATTATGATGAATTCTGATTATGTAGTACTAGTCCATGGCAAAATTGTCTTTTTCCCCTTTAATGGTGGGAAGAGAAGAAGTTGAGAAGAGGCATGCACAAGACAAGAAACAGTTCCCTTCAACACAATGTTCAAGTTTGGGTTAGTCTTGAGTTAGTGTCTTTGTACAACACAAACCTCAAATTACAAACAAGGACCTGCTGGGTGTTACATTAGCACTGTGCGTGTGCTTGCTGGCCCTTTCCACGCCAGAGTCAACGTGAACATGTCAGAGTGAGTGTGCCATTGTACCGATGAGTTATTATATTCTGATGGATGTGAGACACACAGTAGGGCGGTGGGGTCACACACGTGTCACACTTACACCTATATACACCTAGGTGTTCATATCTCTCCCCCACATGTGCAAAAAGGTTTTCAAAGAGATCGCCACCCAAATACTTCATTCAGTCACATCAAACCAAATAAAGACAGATGTATCTATCTAACATTCTCTCTTGGAGCAGTCATTCACACTTGGAACAAATAATC
>NC_045740.1:4926265-4929803 GCF_008692095.1 Etheostoma spectabile
TGTAACACTCTTTGTCAATAAGAGGGTGAAAAAAATGATGGGGTGGGGCAGAATTGGCATCAGCTGTGTTGTTGTCCATCAAGTGGTATTTCAGACTGGACGTGCTGCGATGATACCTCAGTTCACAATGACAAAACACACAGATCACTTTGGTCTTGTCAATGGAATCATTTGGCAACTTTAAATTCAGAATTTTATTGGCATCAATTTTGTTGTCTTGCGCTCGCCATCCACTCAAAACGTTACTACTCTTTGGCTGGCTGGTTAGCCCAAACAAGTGTGTGCGGCGTGTCTGTTTTGTTTCCGGTCTAGCAAGATCCGGTGTGGTGTTGTAGTTTTTCTAACTTTTACTAGTTGTTGCAACAGCATGTGAAAAAAAAAACTACAGAGTTTGCTAAAATAAAAAGAACGTTAATCTCGTGATAAAAAAATAAAATTGACACCATTAAAATAGGTTTCCATTAACGTCGTTAATAACGCGTTTCACTGACAGCACTAATTACTGTAAGATCAAAGTAGTGGTTCCTCTATTGTTTTATTGCAGTGAAGCCTTTTCTTGCAATTTTGTTTCTTTTATTCTCTATTCTATAGACCACATATGTTACGGTTTATTGTGCAGAACTAAAAGACACTCCCGCTCATTATGCATTCAGCCGGTCATTTACTGCATGATGAGCCCCGTATAGTTTGTACCAAAATGATGTCCCAACATGGATCCATTGGCTCGAGGCATTCACTGTCACCGATTGTTTTTTGTTGTGTGTTTGTATTCTGAAGTATTCCACAGGAGGGGAATCCATTCACCCATCCATCAAAGATTAGACAGCAATTATGGTCCTCTTTCTATCTCGGCCCACCCACCACCCTCTTCCTTGTTAGCGAGCTGCATGTGGTTTATGTTCAGAATGGTTCATGTAAATCAGTTACTCATTAATCCAAATGGAGTGAATGAGTGTCAATGGCCCTCATTTACGATGCAAATATACAATAGAAAATAAGCGTAAAACCGACGTTCGGCCATTTCCACGCAAAGCTCGTCATTTATCAATATGGACTTGCAGTGCAGCATGTAATCTGTTTAACAGAAGAAGGATAAGTCATCAGTTGATCACTTATCAGCAATGGCAGAGCTGGCTCCTTTAGAAGACCTCTATGCGCCGGTACAACAGTGCACACATACGCACACAGGCCACGGTGGAGCGCTCCATCGGATTGATTAAGGGCAGATTGCTCTGTCTTTTTATCAAAAGACACCCTATACACAACAGAAAAAGTCTGCAACATTGTTTTAACCTGTGCATCGCGCAGGAAAACAGGGTGCCATAAATGTAGAGATAGAGCCAGATGACCCAATGCCCAGTAAGCTGTGTCCAGTACAGCCCCAACTGGGCGTTATACGGAGGAGAAAGGATATTATTCCTAACTTTAAAAAAAAGTATAGTGTTATTTTTGGCAATGATATTCAATACAAGATACATGACAATGCACAACATTTTTATTTATTCTTCAGGTTTTTGTTTCTCTTTCAAAGTGTTGTTAATGGCCACAAGTGAACGATTTATTGCTACCATTGACCATCATATTTCGGCTTGTTTTTCCAGCCCCTCTGCTGTCAAGAGACTTGTTCAAGGTGGTGATCCAACACGGGGGGCGGAGGACAAGCACTCTCTCTCACAGCTTACAGTTGCCTGGCTCTGACTCATAAAAAAAACATGATTAAAATAAAAGACTGCATAAACTCCACTCCTGTGTGTTTATTTAAATAAAGGTACACCTACATGTAGACCTAAGATATTGCAAAATAAGCCTGTATATTACTATTAGGACTATAGCATACATAAGTCAAGGATGTATTTAAAACAGCTGGAGTCCGATTCACTACGGCAACACTGTTGACAGTCTCAGTGATCTCTTGCCATTCCACATTCTTTCTATAACATTTAATACCAGATTTCAGGCTGCCAAATAGTACACACGTTACTGCAAATGATCCTGAGCTGTCAGGGTTTCAATCTCCACCTCTGAAAAGTGCCTCTTCTTAGCCGGATTACGTCTGGCCATGTCTTAAATTGTAGGGATAAGGCCTAAAACCGTGAATATATTGGGGTATATTTAAACTACGAGTGTTTCCAGCCGCTGCATTTATCAATGTACGACTATTCTTACGTCTGATTGGTGTGATACGAATGTTTCATAAATCACAGGTGAAGTCATAAGAGGATTTCTGCGCTCATGTTTGCACTGGTTTCTACGTTAGGTTGATAAATGATGGCCAATGTGAGTGGTTTGCTCCAGCTTTAATGAACATGACTTCCCACATTCACACGGCTAATCATTGACTCAGTGACGCTCGCAACACACACACAACAACAGCACACACACACACACACACACACACACACACACACACACACACACACACACACACACACTGATGTTGACCTTATTGTTAAGGGTCACAACACTTGATGGTTGACTAAATGACCACCAGATTGCTTGTCGGATAATAGGACATTACACTGAGCTAAAGACTAAATATTAACTTGACCAGATTGACACCCATTACAGTACAAACCATCCCCCCATCTAAAAACTGTTTACTGCACGCTCATCACTCTCGGTTTCATTCTGCCTCATGTTTCACATTTCCCTCTCCCACAACCATTTTCTTCCCACTCCCATTTCTCACCTTCCTCCATTCTCTGTCTCTTGCGTGCTTTCCCTTATCCATCCTGCCTCTATCAGTCTTTGAGTCTCAGTATAAATCTCCATCTATGTCTCTCTGTTTGGAATTAATCTAAGGGTTTTTCCTGATCACCAAGTTTCATCTTTCCCTTCTTTCCTTCATTATTTCTCTATGCACAACATTAAACTCCCACACACGGGGCGAGGAGGAGATAGCAGAGGTAAAAAGGAAAGAAGAGGAGGATGAAGCAGCAGAAGGCTGAGAGAACAAGGGGTTAGCTACAGTATGTTCATTGGAAGCTGACAGCTGCAATCTATTTTATGATGCATCATCCAGGTTTCTTTGCCCAGTGCCATCTTCGCCAAATCCAGTTTTCCAACCTATTCTTTCTCTCTTTTGACCTTTTATCTCTTTTCACCTTTATCCTCTTCTTCTGTTTTTATTCACCTCTTTCCTATTCTGCTTACTTCTTCCAACTCCTTCACCTTCTTTGCTCCTCTCTTTCAATCATCCCCTCTCTGCTCTCTGATCATATACAGAGGTTATGCAGTCAAATCCTTTCATGGGAGTGTTTGAAGTGTGGTGGGAACGTGCCCTGAGCAAGAGCCATGCTGAATGTTACAGCATTCTATGAAGTTTTCTCTCTTTTCTATGAGAGAGACCCATTTTTATATACACAGTGCAGAACCTGTCTGCCTTTCTGCCAAATCGCGTAAATGAGCTGCGGCTTAAGTGGTGCCAAGGTTTACCTCTAGTAGGCTGAGACCGGTGAGGCTAAGCCTGGAATAGGTACAGTGGGTCTTGAATGTTTGGGCACCCCAGGTAAAAATTTGTATTAATTTGCATAAAGAA
>NC_045740.1:4929813-5021830 GCF_008692095.1 Etheostoma spectabile
AAAAGATGGAAAAATCTCCAAAAGGCATGAAATGACAGATTAGACAATCATATAATATGTCACAAAAAGTTAGAATTTATTTCCATCATTTACACTTTCAAAATAATAGAAAACAAAAAAATTGCATCTGCGAAAGTTTGGGCACCCTGCAGAGTTCATAAAATGCACCGCCCTCTTTGGAAAGCTGTAACTTGACAGCGTCGTGGATTGTTCTCAATCATTGCCTGGAAAGACCAAGTGATGTCAATCTTAAGGATTTAAATGCCCCGACTCATCTGACCTTGCCGCAACAATCAGCACCATGGGTTCTTCTAAGCAATTGTCTAGAAAACTGAAACTGAAAATTGTTGACGCTCACAAAGCAGGAGAAGGCTATAAGAAGATAGCAAAGCGTTTTCAGATGTCAATATCCTCTGTTCGGAATGTCATTAAGAAATGGCAGTCATCAGGAACAGTGGAAGTTAAAGCAAGATCTGGAAGATCAAGAAAAATATCAGACCGAACAGCTCGCAGGATTGTGAGAAAAGCAAGTCTAAACCCACGTTTGACTGCATTCCACTATAAAAAGATACTTGTACAAATATGGTCTTCATAGAAGAGTCATCAGAAGAAAACCTCTTCTACGTCTTCACCACAAAAATCAGCGTTTGAAGTTTGCAAATGAACATACAGACAAGCCTGATGCATTGTGGAAATAAGTTCTGTGGACCGATGAGGTTAAAATAGAACTTTTTGGCCTGAATGAGAAAAGGTACATTTGTAGAAGAAAGGGCACAGAATTAATGAAAAGAACCTCAGTCCAACTGTTAAGCATGGGGGTGGATCAATCATGCTTTGGGGTTGTATTGCAGCCAGTGGCACAGGGAACATTTAACGAGTAGAAGGAAAAATGGATTCAATAAAATTTCAGCAAATTTTGGACGCTAACTTGATGTCTTCTGTGAAAAAGCTGAAGTTAAAGAGAGGATGGCTTCTACAAATGGATAATGATCCTAAACACACCTCAAAATCCACAGTGGATTACATCAAGAGGCGTAAACTGAAGGTTTTGCCATGGCCTTCACAATCTGACCTCAACATAATTGAAAATCTATGGATAGACCTTAAAAGAGCAGTGCGTGACAGACAGCCCAGAAATCTCAAAGAACTGGTAGACTTTTGGAAGGAAGAATGGGCAAAGATACCTCAAACAAGAATTGAAAGACTCTTGGCTGGCTACAAGAAGCGTTTCCAAGCTGTGACACTTGCCAAAGGGGGCAGTACAAGGAATTAACTCTGCGGGGTGCCCACACTTTTGCAGAAGCCATTTTTCCGTTTTCTGTTATTTTGAAAACGTAAATGATGGAAATAAAATCAAAATGTTTGTGACATATTATACAAATGTCTAATCTGTAATTTGATGCCTTTTGGAGATTTTTTCATCTTTTCTTGGCTTCTTCATGCACATTAATACACATTTTTACCTGGGGTGCCCAAACCTCGAGCCCCACTGTATGTAAATAGTGAAGACTGGGCAGGTTTTCTCATGCCCCAATAGGCTGAGAACGATACTTAGTGCAAGTTCATTGAGAAGCTACACCAAAATACTGTGGAGATACAGTGATGGAGATTAATTACTTGAACTGGAAATTGATGAAACATGTATTGGAGAGCCACACAAAAGAACAAAATCAGCAATCAAGTAATTTTGGAATGTTGATGTCCTTTTTAAAAAGACACTTCAGTGGACCAATTTAAGGCTTATCCGAGTAAAACCAAGCCAAACAGCTGGTGTAGAAACACTGTCACACACAGAGTGGGACCGGGACAGACTTTCTAATAGTTAAGTTCAGTTTTTTCCCCATCAGCAATTCATGCATGAAGGTGGATAGCTTTGAGTGAGGATGCTGGCTGATAATCATGGCTGATGCCCTCAGCTCTTTTGAGGAGAGCCCTGGGGCTTCAAGCAGAGATGCTAGTGAGATGTAAACTAATGGGACCTGAAATTCTCACACTAAGAGCTCTCCACATCAACGATCAAAGGTTGGGAGGATTTATAGCAAGCAGACATGGAGGAAGGCCACTATGTTGAGCGCTCAACTGGATGCAAAGTAGAGTCGTAAAACTATCAGAGAGAGTAAGATACATATACATTGTTGATGTTCAACCCTGCTGCTCAAAAAGGAAATGTTTGTGTGACACAGACTTTACATGGTAAGGTTGTGCAGGATATTTAAATGAGATGTTGAGTTGCCTTTGTGTATATCATTGACAATTCAAAAGGTTATCTACAAATCTCAAAGTGTTTATGGACACGTCGTACATACAAACTGTTTCCAACTATATACTGAACAGCATTTTAAATCTACTTTAACCAGTCCCCCAACAGCAATAAAGCTACAATGAATAACTTTGGCAGGTAGTTGGGTCATCTTGCATGTTGACCCAGAAGTATCCGCTGTGCAGTTCACTACAACAGCAACAGAGATTTCCAGTGAAGGATTCTTTCTTTCGGCCAATCAGAGTAATAATGATAAACTAATTAAAACAAATAAAGTTTGATCTCAAATACTTAATGTTCAACTCTAGACTAAATCCTTCAACTATCTACTAAATTTGTATTTGTAAATTTGTAACATACGTACATCACGGCCATAATAACTGGTACCTTGCCCTTTCATTCATGGGTTAAATCATCATTTTTAATTTGCACCTTTATTTGTTTTATATTTTCTTGATTTTTAAAATTTCTATTTTAGCTGAGGTAGAGGTTTATGCAGATGTACAGTACGGGGGTTGATGCATAGACTGTAAGTGAAGCTACAACATCTCCATCACCCCCTGGTGGCTGGCTGCAGTATAGGTTAATAAATCTCACCTCCTTCATGGGGCCAAACAAAAAAAAAAAAATCAAAGAGTACATCAAATACATTTTCCCAAAACATGGTTTCTGTCATTTGTAGTTATTATAACAGTGATGTTTGTTGAATTGTTCATTTTTCTGATAAGTTTGGTTTTTATTAGCTATTTGATGCTATAAAACAGGGTGAAACGTCATGATTGATAGCTGTAATTGGTCGGGCAAGTGTATGGGCAGGATTTTAAAACGGTGGCTCCCCCGCCAAATTACTACTGTGCAGACTCTGGCAGCAAAATAACAAGAGGGCAGGGGAAGTTTTACTCACATGTCCTCCGGTGTCCAATGTAGGAGGACCTTCACCTTGCCAGAGCCCTCTTTCCTTCTGGCTAGCACCTGCACAGAGACGAATCAAGCAAAAAACAGTTGTGGCCCTCACAATTTCATTTTATGGGTCTCTGTGTAATGACAATAAATGTTTATCTTATCTCTTATTTCCCTCAGTCAGTATGTACTGTCAGCATGTGCATAGCCAAGTCACCTGTAACCAGTTTTGCCAATGGAAAAAGTGACTACCAAAAATAGACATAGGCACATAGGCACCTACTTATGTTTCATTTCAAGACTGTGATTTTACAAGCGTCCGATTAGCATAAATGTTAGCATTCTCTCCTGTCTGTTGAGAACAGGCTTTAAAGACATACACCCATCATCTCACTAACAAATGAGGCTACACGCTTCAAACATCTCACCAAGTGATATAGTGGCTGATCATTACACTAATAATGTGAGCACTCTTAATAATGCATGCAAGAGCTCAATGAGATTTCTATTTTCAACGATGCAATCTATCCCAGATTCCCCAGCAACATACTCGAAGACCAAGTACTCAAATATGAGCATTTAAACTTAAGAACTGCTTTTTGCAGCTGACATTCTTGAGAGCCAAGACAACACGGAGCAGTTATCACTGTAAATAAGTCACTGCTCTTGATGTGGATAATGTGAGCAACAGACACTTCAATGCTTTATAGAGGAGTGCGTCTGATGGAGACAAGCACCCACTTTATATCATTTTCTGCATTACATGGCAAGTTGTGTTTGTTTCATCTGTGTTTTGTCACCTGGTGATTTACAGTTTAGACAGAAATTACAGTTGACGCAATACCAGATTTCCTCAATAGTTGGTCCTTCTCATGCATAACATTTCAACTATCATGCTGTGTTGGTTTATAGTAAACCCGGTCTGGAATTCACAAATATTGTCAGTGGGGGAAAGTAAAACTAGAAAAATAACCAGGAGAGTAAAAAATAGCCAGAGATATAACCTCTTGCGTCATTAGTCTCCTTTTTTGTTTGGAATGTCTATTTTTAGGTTAGGGAATGAGCTCACGTGTGAAGAACTTCACTTACGCACATGAATATCTGAAATAATTTTTGCGACTCGAGGGACTGGCTGTGGCATTGATGGAAACCGGTTTGAGGACAGGAGAAACGAGGCTCCACTAAGACAAGAAACACAGGCAAAGACAGAGACCTATAATTACTCACATTTTATAGCTTTTCTTGCCCTCACAATTTTAAGTCAAACATTTGTTAACTTGTTTTTTTGGAACGTCTTGGAATTTTGTGTGAAACTCTTTAAAGAGATAAAAAGAACAGGTAGGCAGTGCAACTCAGCAGTAACGTCATCAGTGATAAAGCAGAAAAATGCCTTCAGCATGTCCCGCTTTAACGGACATACTGTTGATGTGAAATCTAAACCCTACTGTACCTACGACCTATAAAAACAAAATATGCGTACTACAGTCTGACTTTGTATAGGCAGAAATTTGTAGTGATGTTTGCATCCGTTTCCTTATTAGTGAATCATAGAAAGGGTGGAATGAAGCATGAAACATGAAGTTGACGTTACAGGGACTTGTTGGGCCGGTGTCCTCCGACACATGTAAGTCAACGTGTTAGTATAAAGTCATTGGTTAGACTACAAAGTCAATGTCGTCCGCCTCTCTTGCTCCTTCAGTGCAATTACTTGAAGTTAAGGAATCAGACTACACTCGGCTTTCTCCAGTATGCCAATTTATTCAACGTCATGTAAACGTAAAATCAAAACCGGATTCTCTCAGGAATTTTATACAGGAAACATGGTTTCTAATCAGCATACCGAATATCACCAATCTCTCCAGCATGAGAATTATTATTTTTAGGGCATTCTCAATTTTATTTTGATGAATTCTGCTATATTTTATAGTCACAAACACAAATTCTGTAAATCCTCACTTAGTTTGCTGCTTTTCCTTTCCAATGTCTCTTGTGCTCATTAAGCCATATAAAGAATCACAAGTTTGTAATTCTTGTCTCAATATTAGAATTATTTCAACTCTTAGCTTTGATTTTACCTACTTACTTTCTTAATCGATTGCTATTGTAGAGACTTTGTAAAAACGTAACATATGCATATAAATGTAACTGAACACTTTTTTCTTTTGACCCTCTTAAATTTGTTGTGTTACTGTGCATATTACGTATAATGTTAAACTTTCTGTATTAAATATTTTGCATTCAAGTGAAAATCCAGTCACTATCAGATAAAAGTAACAATTATAAATCTTTAAAGAAATACATGTGTTGCTGCTTGTTAATCAGCCAATCAAAACATATTGCTTGTTCGTTATTTATAGAGATCAACTTAAATTGCTATTAGAAACCACTCTTTGACAATTCAAAATAAATCTTTAAAGATGCAAAAATTCCTTTTTAGCTTTTCAGAGCACTAGTCTCGCCTCATAAATTAACATTGTCATTGGATTTTGTTCTTCTTTATCTGCTAGCTTCCCACCAGGGCTTTGCTGGCTCCTGCTGCTGCTCCATAAACCCCCATAAGGGATAAGAGACAACTTCTCAGAATCAACAACAGGGCCTGGTTGCAACATTAGCTTAAATCCTGTGCTGGCAGCAATGGGCCCTACAGTTGTGTCTCAGTGCACCAGCAGCTGCTTCACTGCCCTTTTAATTAAAAAGGCATAGCTGCTAACCTATGGCCTCGGGCTCCTCACAGAACCAGGTTAATAATCACAAGCTCAGGCTACACTTGAAGAGGCCATGACCATGTATGTAAAGGATGAAGAAGTGAGCTTGTGTTTAAGCAGCATGAAATGATTTATGAGCTGAGTGGTTTGATGATGGCAGTTGCTGCTTTAAAGGACAGATCTTAATCCTCTATAGACCCAAAAGAGGGAGGTAAGAGAGAGAGAGAGAGAGAGCAGGAGGAAACAGGGAGTGAACAGTGAATATTAGTGTGGCTCCTAAACAAGGCAGTGAAAACTGCAGAATGAAAGCTAGGGGAGGGCAGTCCTGTTAAAACTGGGTGCCTGTCTAGTGTCAGGGGGTCAAGCTGTGGATGACGCAGATTGGTGCAACAACAAAAATATCCCATCATAAACATGACTTTGCTGCTCTGGCTTGTCAGGAGGCCTACTAGCCAAACTCCACAGAACCCCCACAGCTCTACTCCATCTCCACAGGCCTGGGAAGGTCCACTGGGGCCCGGGGTCTGACGCAGCGCCGCAGTCCTACTCCACCACAATCCTCCAGGGATTAGAGTTGAGGAGAATGCATGCCCAACTGGCCAGATCTCCTTCCGATTCCATGACCCTGAACTTCACTTAAACCCCTTTTCCTTGTCCTTTTTCTCCAAGTCGCTGATCCTTTCCATTTGTTTCTCTCCCTCCCTTGGCTGGCTCTTTCTCCTTCTTAGTCTGTGTCCAAATATGTGGTTACATCTCTTAACCTCTTCCCAAGCTTTCTTCTTTACTTTTAAAATTCTTGGCTGCTGGTGAGCAGTTGAGGTTTGTATGGAGCAGAGCAGGAAAGAGTTGAGGATAGCACCGATGTCTACACTGTCAACAGGAATAGAAGCATTAAAGGCAGGGTTGGTAACTATTTCCAATGTACACTTCTTTTAGATATTGTTTGAAATGGTCTTCACATCCAACAGCAATAAATAGGTTATGGTCTCTGGAAAGGAGTGTAAAAGACCTGTCATTTGTAGCTGCTGTAATCCTGTAGAAAATGCCCACCAATCACTGCCTCGCGGTTTGCTTGCAAAGAACCAATGAAATGCCTCCTTGTCCCACTGTGCGTACTCTATCCCTCACATGTACAAGCCTGAGCTTAATGGGCATTGTCTCCGCATTGTAAACAGTAGTTATGTTTGTTTTAAATATTCGGCTTACCGGTGAATGAGACATTAAGTAAAATTGTGGTCCTTTCTCCACTCTGAAGCAGTGACGCAGCTTGTGCACGTCTGTGTGTGGATTCGAGCCCCGAGGGCAGGGAGAGGGGTTAGACAGAGCCGCGAGGAGATGCTACTTTCAAATCATGCTAGCTCTTCAACATTACCAACCCTGTCTTTAACAGTGTTTGTATAAAACACCTGTCTGTCCGTCTGTCTGTGAGTAAGTTAAAACAATGGAGCCTCAATATTACTATGGTTGTAGAAAAGTGAACCAACTTGGGGTGGGAGATTGGGTGGGTTTTAAATTTGTATGTTTTTTATAATTGTTATTATTATATTATTATCATCATCATTATCATAATCTTCCCTCTCTTTTCTACCTTTTTTTACATCTATGTCTGTTTAAAAGATAATAATAATGATGATGATTTATGTCATTTGATGTGATCCAATAAACAAACTTACATATATGTAAATTACTATAGCTTACTGACTGATTAGAATAATTGTCACAATATGATCTTCTTGTGTGGGGGCTTTGTGGAGACAGGGTGCTCCCTAGTGGAACGGCACAAGAAAAGCAGTCATTCAAAAAAAAGCTGCCATCCCCATCCAAAATGTCCTTACAGTTAACTTCCCTAAATATAGAATGTATTCCTTCACTCTTTGAAGAATCAGTTGAGAGATAGAGCAAAGAAGAAGAAGAATATTTTTTCCTGCGAGTGCTCATATGAGCCCTCAGTAGTTATGTGCAAAAGCATGTAAGAGCTCATTAATAATGTATCAGGCTTACTGGGCTAAGAATGGACCATGAGCATCATACACAAGAACAATCCTATTGTCTTTTCTGTGAAGTCTGATTCAGAGAAAAACAACATCAAGCCTTAGGGCAATTCACAAGGTTCACTTTAAGTGCACCAAGAAGACATCTGCAGTGATCAGAGGCTGAGACTGATTCTTTCACGCCCCCTGTCGTCTAAAAAGGAAATAACATAAAATAAGATTTTAATAAAAAACAAACAAAAAAAAACAAAGACAGTACAAATGTAAACACAATCACACATTTTAAATTGATAGGCATATTTTTTTTTAACCATACATTGGATACATATGATTTAAACATAAAAGGTTGTAAGTACCAACAATAACATTATATTAGAGGTTGACCACAATGCGTTTTTCTGTGGCCAATGTCGTTCTTTAGAAATCAGGGTCAGCCGATGATCGATAAATGCTGCCAATGTATCTTGGCCAATAGATATTGTTTTTAAACCTCTATCTGAAAGATAAAATGTAACACTAATAATTACTTAAGCTATACAAAATGTCTTAACAAAAACATTTATTTAACACTTCACCAATCTGCACTTGGGTATGTACTGTATTACAGTATTGTATATATAATGTATAATAAAAAATATATTAAATAAACAAAAAGAACTTTAACTGTCAAATAGGGCACTTAGTAGCATTTATCAAACATCTGAGAACACAAAAATAAATTAACAATAGTGCTGCAGAGAGTAGCACCCAGCAGCATTTCTTTGATTTAGGTCTGAAGAAAATGTTGAACTCACTTAAACAAAAAAGTCTTAGTGGATTTTCACTTCTGCCCTGAATAAAAAAATTAAATTAAATTAAAAACCGTCCAATGCCTACCTCATAAAAGAATGGCAATGCTTTGTTATGTCTGCTGTTAATCATTGTTATGACAACGTTAATGGAATACAAGAATATTGCTGCTACATTATGCCTCTAACTCAGACCTTTATATATGGGTACAGATTAAAACTGGTTTATGAACTAAGTCATTTTAAACAGAATCCTCACTATGTCTGAATATGTTCAACCTTTGTGATGTGACAATAAAAAAAAATGTAACTGTTTTGACTAACTTTAGACTAACTTTCTAATTTGAAGTAGCCCTAAATGGCTCCATAGTTAATGCACACAAAAATCCTATTTTAAAGTCTTTGGTTAAATTCAGTTTCTGTTGTACAGTTCACATTTTTAACATGCTGATGAGCATAATTATTATTTGGAATGTTTTGCACAGACTTGACCATAAAGCAGAGGAAAGCATCTGGTGATTTCTCCTGATAATGAGATTGCATCCTTTAACCCTTGTCTCTAAACTCCCCCTGCTACTCATTGTGTTTAAACCCATTAAAATGGAAACAGAAAGCCAAAGGTAGGCCTGCACGATTCAGGGAAAAATATGAGTCACGATTTTTTTGCTCAGAATTGATAACACGATTCTTTGCCACAATTGTTTTGACCAAAACAAAAAACAAATTGGCAATACCAAACCAAGGTTATTATAGTTTTGCATTTTTCATTAGTTTATTTTTTATTTTGTTTTCAAATTCAGTTTAGTTTTAATTATTTTTTAAAGTGGGTCTGTTAGTTTATTTTTTGAAAATGTTTAGTTTTAGTTTGGTTTAGTATCAGTCTTTTTTGTAATATGGGTTATTTGTCGGGGGATTTGAAAAGGTAAAATAAATGACAAAGTATTGTGAACTAATAACAAAAACATCACACAATTTTAGAAATATGTATTCCCAATGTATTCAACAATAACACCAGTACAAACAATGTACATATGATGATGAGCACAGACACTGTACGTAAACAATCAACACAAGAAGTTTTTTTATTGTACCACCATGAGACCAGGCGAGGGGCATGGACTGTTTGTTGTGTTCAATTTTACATGTAATGTCGGAATTTATGGGTTCCCAGTCGGAAACTATACACGTCTACATGAAATGTCATGGTCAGAAAGGTATAACATTATTTGCTCTATGAAATACATTGACAAAGACGAAAGCTAAGGACATTTACGCAATAATTTAAACCAAACAGATTGTTTTTGGCACCTATAGCACATTGAGCATCACCACAAGCCTGTAATCATAGAGGCCTCAATGAAGAAAAGGGAGAGCATAGCAGCGCTTGGGAGCACTTTAAAACCTATTTTATACACTCTATGTTTAAAACTCGCAGAAGAAAGTAGTAGCGTTTGTGATGCATTCAGCTCATAAAATTAAATAAGAACCAAAGTCAAGTTGTTGTTTTTTTTAAATCAAATTTATTTAAAAATTAAAATCATGTACAAGGTGAATCGAGATGGCGATTTTATAACGATTAATCGTGCAGGCCTAGCCAGAGGCAAACACTATAAGACTTCCAAAAGTAGCAAACATGCACACAGACTCACCGTGCTGTGGAAGACCACACTGTGGCCATTGCCTACACTTTCGATGTGGGTGGCAAGGTTGAGACAGATGGCCCTGTGGCGTATGGCATCCATGGTTTGGGCATCAAAGAAGTCATGGGGTCTCGCTAGAGGAGGAGGACAGACTCAGATGAGAGCAGTCAAACAAACATCATACCAAGGTTCCCACTGTGGGATATATCAAAGTCTTTGTAACTAAACTACATCAGAATCATCTCATCTCCGAAAATGCTGAAAATGCTGCTTTACAGCAACAAAAAGTGCTAATGTTTAAAAAAAACAACAACAACCAAAAACAGATACCACTCACTATTAAAAGCTGTAGTAATGAGATTCCTATGGTTAACTTATGTGCTCTAAATAACTGCCTCACTGCACATTTTCAGTGTTAGGATACTCAGACCTCGTGGCATTTTAAGTGATTAGAAAACAAGGATTTTGGGCTGAGGTCTATGCAAAGGACTTTGTAGAAACATATCCACAAGTATCACATTAAAACAGAAAACTTTTTCAAGAGACAAAGATGTATACACATGGCTCCACAAGAACATTGCTTAAGTTTGCCAGTAATAATCAATATAAAAGTTTTGCTTTGGAAAACAGGTGGCAATAATTTCAAGTAGGGTTGGGTGATAGAGAAAATCAAATATCACGATATTCTTGACCAAATACCTCAATGTCAATATTGCGACAATATTGTATGGTTGACTATTGGTGCTTTAACAAAATGTTATTTGCAGAATGAGACGTTTGTTAAATAGCCACCAGAAATGATTTAATGATTGAGAGCGTAAAGGTAAATAATGGAACACCTAGAACAGTCTGGTAAGTTCAGAAAAGTACATCCCTTTGTTGTAATGCAGCCTGTAAAACCAGGAAAAGACAACACTTACCATACTACGATATTACGATATATCCAAAATCTAAGACGTTATCTAGTCTCATATTAAGATATTGATAAAACATTCATGTATTGCCCAGCCCTAATTTTAAATATACACAATTTGTTGCTAATGGACTGAAATACGCAAAACCACTGATGGTTTCTTAATGCCCATAAAATTCTTCAACTAAAATTGTAAAATTCCTAGTTTTGGGAGATATGTGTTTTACAACAACAGTAGGAAAAGTTCTATTTGTCTGTCACATTTGAAATATTATTTCACGTCACACAGATTTAAAGATCAGTACACACTACGATTACCTGAATTTCAAGACAGGCAAAGGGGGTGAGGTGTTCAAATAAAGATCTGAGTTTGCAAAACGCAGACACAGGCCATCTGAGGCAAACCATGCCGCAAGGGAAGGAAGTAAAAGTATCACCCTGAGCAAACGTGACAGCACCTAAAAAAAATTGTTTAGTTTATAATGCTTCCCAAAAAAGAAAAGAAGGGAATTCACAATGAGAAACATTAAGAAATATGTTTAGTTTGTGTTCCTGTTCGGTACATACGTAAAGTACACCTGCGTCGGTTCTTAAGTTTCTTTCTCTTGTTGAGTCCAGCTTTGGAGGGTGACTCTTCCTTGAGTTTGGCCTGGCCAGACATTTTGGAGGAACTCTGCTGGTTGAAGTGGCTCGGGACATGGCGGGCTAACCCTCCTTGGGAAGCAAAGCTGGCGTTGCAGCCACCAACTACACACTGCAGCAGAGCACAAAAAACAAAAAAAGAGTATTTGGTAGGTTTTCCACCTAACGAGGTAAGATGACAACTTTTTAAGCAAACTAACAAGGCAGAGTAGGTACTGGTACTTTGATGCATTCATTGGCACATACCATCACCAACACCTACATACACAGACTTGTTTATTAGTGAAACAAGTAAGAGGATGGCTAAGTCTAGATATGTTGCAACCATAAATATTACATATAAAACAGAATATTATCATAGCACAATTCACTCATCAGAATATGGAGAAACAGCTACAACTGTAAATTGTATCAGAGATAGTGTTTTTACCTTAAAGGGCTTATCTCCACTGTGGGTCAACATGTGTCTCTGGAGCCAACTTTGACTTGTGGACGGTGTGTTATACACCTTACAACCCTTCCATAGACACACAAACACCTGAGGGACCAAGAGACACAGACGTGAAGAGAGGGAGAAAAGTAGAAAAAAAGGTTAGGTTAGTTGCCAAGACAGCTTAGAGAGGGGTTGTTGGATAGAAAGACAAAGATAATTTCTGGAATGATACTTTATGTCATAGTCCTAACTTCAATTCTCTGTAGTCTGGGGACTTTTAATGCAGCCTACAGGTGGAAGAGGTCAGAGTGTTTTCTGGTATCTCTTTTTTCTTAGTCAAGAAATATAAAATGTCAAGATGTGACTGTAAACCTAAGTTAATGCATTGCATTAACGCACATTATTGCATTGCACATACTGTGAACATTCAATCCTCTTTGTTTTAAACAGTGTACAGCTCTTCATTTTAAAACCAACATATTTGACACATTTTGTATTGTAAATTTATATATTATATTTATGATTCTTGACATTAGCAGCATGTTTATTTTCTGCTCTCTTACTATGTTAAGGCAAATTCCTTGTATGTGAAAACCTACTTGGCAGTAAACCGGTTTCTGGGTCTGACCATCACAGCTGATTATTTTTGCAAAACCTGACTGTGCAGGCTGAACCTGAAAAACATACTGTGTTTACCACTTTTTAGTACTAATTTAATGGTGCTGTCAATTGGGTGGCATAAAGTATCAGGCAATCAATAAAATTGTTAGTTCCAACAAAATCTGAAGAAAATATCATTACTGTTGGTACTTTTGGTATCTAGCAATTTAGAAAAGGTTTAGTTTTGCATTTTCCAGGTTTTGAGATATGTCTCAATGCCAATAAAATAAAGGTGAATGTTACTTCATTTAATTTTGTTTACAACATTAAAACAAATACATTTAAAAAGTTCAAGAGCAACATCTCTTTTCAAATCCCCGTTACATAAGATAATTCACAGAACAATGAACAGTTCTCAAAGGGCAGCCAAAAGCAGTTCCAATGCCACAGCGGTTTGAACCAAGCCTTTGATACTCAATGGTTGCATGCAGCCCACTTGCAGCATCTTGTTCAACTCTGTCTTGGGTGTTTGGACTGTCAATCTTAAGCTATGGAAAAAAGGGAGACTATCTTGCTTTGGCTACTTGTCAGAATAAATACGATCAACCTGAAGCTTGTCCAAAAGTTAAAGTCTACTGACCCCTCCTCTCTGCCCATCCACATGAATGCCCCTGATATGTTCTGCCAGATCAGGACTTGAGTTGAAGCACTGCGGACAGAGGTCCCAGCAGCAGGAATAAGCCACTGTCTTAGCCCCGGAGGAGCTGGCATTGCTCTGTCCGTTCATCATAGCAGGGGTGGAGCGCCCACTCGACACCGTGCTCTCCATCTCCATCAGGGTACTGCTAAGACTGAGAGAGAGTAGAGGGTTAGCGTGTAGAGACAGAGGAAAAATACAGTCCCATTGTTAAAACATGGGTGCTTAAGTCATCAATATCTCCATAGCTTAGATCAGGCTATGCACAGCCCTGAAGAACAGGTGCAGATATTACAAGCCACATTAAATATCACCATGCATGAAAGCCTTCAGGCTGCAACAGATTGTTCATGCATGCCACCTCCATCACTCATGCCAAATCAATTTTATTGCTGTATTCAACACACACACACACACACACACACACACACACACACACACACACACACACACACACACACACACACACACACACACACACACACACACACACACACACACACACACACACACACACACACACACACAAGTTAAAAGGCTCATAGACAATTAGTTGACTCATCACTCATTCGATGACTGTCTATTACTTGTTACAATATCTAGTCTTGTGGTCTAGTTTTGGCCGCAGTTTTAGTAATGGGACCTGTAGATTTACCTTTCAATAAATCATATTGTCCTTTGGATGTTTGACGTTCACTGCACATAATTATGTATGTGCAGAGTTGGACACTAGAAAGCTGTTTTCTTACTCATCTGCTGAAAGTGGAAAGTTTATATCTGTGCTCATCTTAAAATCTGAGTTGAAGACCTATACCTACCAGATAATTTTGGGACATAACCAGTTTGGAAGCCAAAAATGGTCTGAAATTAAACGTAACCTACACAAGTGTGTGATGGAGTTATCCGAGACTTCCTCTACAATTATTAAAGCACAACTTTTTAATGTTTTTAAAATATGTCTGATCTTTAATGTTATGAGTTGTTATGAAAACGTGACAAGTTAAAAGGAAAATTAATGAGCAAGGTGATTTTTGGTTTAACATGCAGTGGCAGTAGCTCAATCCATAAGGAGTTGGGTTGGAAACCAAAGTATGGTGGTGGACTGGTAGCGGTGGAGAGGTGCCCGTTCACCTCCTGGGCACTGTCAATGTGCTCTTGAGCAAGGCACCGAACCCCCAACTGCTCGGGGCGCCTTTCCATTGGCAGCCCCCTCACTCCGACATCTCTCCATTAGTTCATGTATAGGTACTGAGAATGTGTGTGTAATTCAGGCCTTTGTGTAATGTGTGTAATTCCGGCCTGTGTGTAATGTGTGTAATAACAACAGAGTGTACAATTTTGTAATTTCCTCTTGTGGGATTAATAAAGTATGCATTATTATTATTATTAAGTAGCCTACATTTTACATACAGTAGCTTGACCTATTAAGTACCAAAACTCCAATTACAGCTAATTATTATGGAGGATGGAGTAAAAGGACTACTGTCCGTAGCTACTGACCCAGTTGACCAAGAAGAACTCGACCAACCTGTCCTCTGAGTCCATACGGCTCAACGGTTCACCATCCGAGGATGATATCTCCACACTCGGCCGCCTCTTGTCGCCCAGCTCCCCGCCCCCGCCGCTGGGTTTCTCACCATCTTCACAAACTGTTTTGCTCTTTTCGCAGTTTATCCCCGTACCATGGCTGTCTTCTCTTGGTTCCTCCTTTGCTTCTTTCAATGCGTTATCGTTGGCTGGTTCATTGTTTAGACTACCTTCTCCGGGGCTTTGCCGTACTTCATGCTTTAGCTCTGGTTCTTCTGGAGCGGCTGTCGCCACCTGGTTCACCGTTGCAGCAGCACTGTCCTCTGTCACCGCCTCCTTCTCGGCCTTGTCTCCCGCTGCAGCGGGCTTCTCTTCACAGGGCCCCGCGTTCACCTCTTCCATTTTCGGTGTTATGCTGCTGCGTGGCTCCTCCGTTTCCGGTAACGCGAGGCCCTTTTCTTTCTCCGCGCCAGTATCCTTGTTTATCTCTGCGGCCGTTACATTGCTCTCAACACTCAACGTGGATGTTCCTTCTGGAGCCGCATCAGCCATTTCAGCGGCGTACGTGCCGTTGGACACTTTCGGTATTAAAATGTACCCGCTACCCACAAATGCTTCACTGCAGAAGAAGGGCTGGGTCAAATCACACTGTCTGCTCTCTGATTGGTCAGAAGCGGCACGAGGGGGAGAAACTGACGTTGGTATTTAAACTTTCCATGTGTTTCCAAAATCACAGTCTCTCAAATGTGCAAGTCTCTACATGATTACAACAGCGAAGAGTTCCAAATCAGCCCAGGGGAGCTTCCTTCAGGCCTCGTGCACATTCATTTTAGAGCAGTTTTAGTATCAAAATGTTCCGGCTAAGGGTCTTGGACAGTAATGCGTATTTGTGGTTAATATTATTTTTACCAATGCTACTAATGAACTTTTGGGTTACTATGTTGTAAAAAATCCCTTTAGCTGGTGTTCATCCTCCTCCAGCAGGACCACTTCCATTCTGGAAAAGCCTGCGAAGACTCTGGACCAAATCTTACCAACATTTATAACTCCTTATGGCTCAAAGTGTTAAATCCACAAGCATTTGTTAATAGATATGCATTCCTAAATTAACCGATGCTGGATTACCAACCGAGCAAAACTGGCCACTGACCTAGGACCCAACAGCAAAAATGTTGCTCGGAAGCTAAATTAATCCGGGTATGGCTATTTGGAAATATGTACCCTAACAAAACATTTCAGGAACAAAACGATGTTGTGTTCATTTATGACAAATATAAACCGAGTAACCTAACTTGGGCTCTGTGAAAGTTGTCTCCATTACAGCAGAATGACCACAAGAGGGAGTCATAGTTCCAAATTTAAACTGGCTGTACTTATTTCCTAAACAGTCTATGCTCATCTCACGTTTACCTCAATCTGTGCCCTACAAATGACCCGTACTACATTTCATCGTTTCTGATAAAGTTCATCATTTAATTACTAGTCCACTATTCGTGCATACATCTCTAAATGTTAACAACCTGAAACCAAGAATATGCTTTTCAATATTTTGTCAAAATTCATTCAGTCCTTAAGTAAGCATATTTTGCTGTAGGCCTATACAAGTCCAGAGTTTTCATGTTGCAGGACTAAACTGAATTTGAGCTGATGCAAACGCTTGAGCAGGTTTACATAGCTTTATTCTCAGCTTGTCCACTAAAGCTGGCTACAGAGGTGGTAAAGAACAGAATGCAGCTTGTTAAGAATGGCAACATTTATTTAACATGATATAAAACAGATGGAAAATGAACATTTGCTAATCAAATCTAGTATGTAACCATATGTTGGATACATCCTCCCATCCTGTTGTACCATGTACATTATATACATAGTAAACCTCTGATAATTACACTTTGTACACACAAAGTAAAATCCTGGATCCAAATGTTTTTTTATTGCTTTTTACATGTGCTAATCCTTTGTTTTTTTAGTTCAAAGACTTCAAACCAACATGTCATAAAATAGAACCAAACTCTTGATTGTTTTTCCTTCTTTGTTTAAATATATCTCTCAGCCATACAAAAAAAAGACAGTATATTGTGACTTAAACATTCACATATGTGTCGGCAACAATGCGACAGGGACTGCAGAAGATCCCCTTTTTAAATAATTACAACCCAGAAACAGGAGAAATAACAAATAATCTTTGTCTGCAGCAATAAAGTGGCTCCTCCGTTTATTATAATGGAGGTATCTACATCTCTTATAAACTCAACTTTCATATTGACAAATGTTCTTTACAATAAATGGATAAATATGAATGGTTAGCTAATGACCGATGTCTGAAAGACAAACTGTGTGACTCATAAAAAATACTTAAGTCAGTTGAAATTATGTCAAAATATGTTTTTGAAATCTTTTAGGACAGGTACTGAAACGTGTATGAAAAATGTGGCCCAAACATTTTGTTACAGGCCTTTAGGCTCAAAACAGAGCTCAGTCTATTAGCCTAAAAAAAAACACACACACACACACACACACACACACACACACACACACACACACACACACACACACACACACACACACACACACACACGTTGGCCCAGATTCAAACAAGAACCTAATAAAACCATATAAATAATGAAAATAACCTTAAAAACCTTGTAAAAACTGATAACAGAACTGCATCAATAATGGTATCAAAGCTGTATTGGGTGGCGCCCCAAAGAAGGGAAATAACAGAGAAAGTGTTGTAAGTGGCATAAGAGCTTAAGACGTCACAGTGAGCATACGCAGTGGGCAGTTTCCCTCTCTGTAGGCCGTGGCCTTGTGCTGATGTCCCTGGGGAAGTTTTCAGGAGCATCTTTACACCTCCACTGCTCTTTCCTTCATGTGTAGGTTTTCACTGAGGCCAAAGCCTGTGCTACAGAAAGAGAAAGTGAGATTTTATTATGGGGGCAAAGGTCAAATTATGCTACAACAGACAACAGACATAACATAGTTCTCCTATTCATTCAGGGCCACTCTATTAGGTACACCTGTACCATCTAATGCCATCCAATACTGTCTACGTTTACGATGCCTATAATGTTCCGTTTTGTTTCACACTGACATTGAGGTGTTAATTCAATGTTTTAGTATTGAGGTGAAAGGAAAAGAAAATCAGATATCACAATAATATTGTCCAAATACGTTGATGTCGATACTGCGACAATTTTGTAGGGTCGACTATTGGTTGACTATTAATACAAAATATTGTTAGTATTGCCCGTGCATTAGATTGTATTTGTTCCTAATAAAGTGGCCACAGAGTGTATATTACAGTCTACAATCACTACTAGCACAGACTACAGAAATTACCACAAGATGAGAAAAAAATGTGTTTTTACAGCACACCTAAATGGTTTCCTCTCTTTATACATACTTTTAATCAATCCCAATCAAATTTATACACTGACAACACTTTAACATTGTGAGTACGGACAAAACAGGTTGATGAAGGCCCTTACTGGTGCTACTACACACACATGAAGTGAGACCCATCAGTGAGTTGGGGGTGTGTGTTAGGAGACAGAGGTGGGGAAGATGACGACAGGCTTTTCACTGCAATGAAACAGAGCAACATGTCGAACACACGCAGACACACATAAAACAAAACAAAAACAAATTGCATCGGTAGCTAAATGGCAACACAGAACAGAAAATGATCACTGAAGTCAATGAAATTAATCAAGAAACTCCTGAGACCACAATGATAAGTGACTGAACACATGCACAATGGAAGCAGCTGCAGTTTGATAAGCCACAATGAAGAGTAATGATCTTAAAAGCTGGAGTGCGGAACCTTTGTTGCTTCTCTCTGGCAGCAAGAGTAATTACACAAACACTGTCGAGCTGCTAAAGAAAAGCAGTGGGATTCATATTAATGCTGCATCGCTGTGGTCTCTCTGGCCTTCCTGCCTGTCAAGGTACTGGGTAATACAAGAGCCATTCAGAGAGCCAGAATAAGCAGCTACAACGTGAAGAATTGTAAGTAAGTGAGCAAGGTTGGTTAACGACATTTCGTATACTGCTCATGTAACAACATTGTGGAGTTATCAAACCACTCATTCTGAGTCCAAATAAGCTTCATTAGCATCCTTCCAAGGCACTGGCACTGGAATGTCGCCACAGCCACCAGACACCTTAACTCTGGTACACTGAGAAACACAGACAGCTTTCCCAGGTCGCCGATGGACTTAATCAGCATTTTTTGAACTTGGCAAGGGCTTGAATGTAACAGACGTTCATTTAAATGTAAAAGTTCCGCACTCTTGTTTTAAGAACACTAGCTTCCCCCCCCCCCTCCCCAGAGATGTACCTGCAACAAGCTTGCTGCGTTTCGATGCCTCTGCTGCCAGCTCGTAGGAGATATTAATCATCTTCTCTTTCTCCTGTACGGTAACCTCCACTTCAGTCTCCTCCTCTGGGCTTAGAGCCATACTAGGCAGCACATTCTGCATGCTGGAGCACACATACAACAGAGTCTCTGTAATACAGTATACAGATTTAACAAAGTTTCAGAATAAACAAAGTTACCCCCGGACAGAGAAGCGATCTTGTGTAAATCATTTCAAGAGGGCAAACATTTAGAATAAAATGTCAGTGGATAAGGGATAAGAGCACGGGCTTCTGCAAATCTACGGCACTCATCTGCATGGGAGGAACACACATGCAGGCAGTGTGGCCTCTTTTGAGTTTTCTGTGGTGATGTCCTGCTATGACCCCAAACTTACCCCTCATTTCCAGAAATAATTTCAAGCATGGCCTCTGCTGGGAAATATCAGTGTTCACCGAGCCAATTGTCCAAAAGATCCTTACCAAAAATCAATGATCTGAGCAGCCTTATCTATTTAAATTTCCTGGTACAGAAGGATGATGTCTTTACCTATTTTTGGCTATGAGGGCTTTGATGCGATCAACTTTCCTCTGCTTTTCAGCCTCCTGCTCAGGGCTCAGAGCCTCTTCGGGGTCTGACTCCACATAACGCTCAGGAATCAGCACTTTCTCAGGCACAGAAAGCTGAACAAACACAACACAAAGAAACACTTGATATACTACTATGTGCTTTACAAAAAGTGCAGATATAAGAAAATGACAATCATAAATAAATAACAAATGATCGTCATCATCAGAACAGGGAGACTGAGAATGCACATTTTGGGTGTGTAAAAAACTAACTGGAGCATCACTGTTGAATGAAGTGAAGGGAGGGGAACATAGGTTGTAAGGAGTTTATTGATATCATTGTAATAAAGGGCAAGCACTCTTGTAAAAACAGCAAGATACAACTTCAAATTAAGTGCATATGAAAAGATTTTAGTATCAGGGGTACTGTGTCGTGCACATGCCTTTGTAAAAATTCCTGCCTACAGTGTTTTGCGACTTTACAGTTTGGTAGATTGATTTCTAAAAATGTAATAACAATGAAGTTATTAATTTCTAAGGAAGGCCTGTAAGTATGAAATTGCAGTGATTAGAATTGGTGGTGTCAGCAAACGCGTTATTAGCAGCGTTAACACAGACCCATTTTAACGGCGTCAGTTCTTTTATTGCAAGATTAATGTTCGTTTTTTTACATGCTGTTGCAACAACTAGTAACTTTAGAAAAACTCCACGTCCAGTCTGAAATACCACTTGATGGCCAAGCACACAGCGGATGCCAATTCTCCGCCCCCAAGTGTTCCAAGTGTGAATGACTGCTCCAAGAGAGAATGTTACGTGTTACACAGAACCATGGCTCGTCATCTAGTTAACACCAAAGGATAATTAAGATAATACCTGTCAAATAAAACTTTTGTATTATTTCCCTGATCATTTGCTATATGCAAATTACAGTTGGTAACTTTCATAGCTTTTTGTCATATTTGCTGAAACTGTCACTATATCCTGACAGTACTACATGAATAACAGATCATCTGTGAAAAAATCTCTGCCTCCCTCTGGCGCTCCTAATGGCATAGGGAAAACAACCAATCAGATCGGAGCAGTCTCTAACGCAGTGGGACCGACGGCTCGTGAACAGCGGTCAAACTGACTCTGATCTGATATGAATTAAGATTCTGTTACTGCATTGCCTATTTTTTTTAGCCTCAAGTGTTTTAAATAGAAAATGGAGTAACTAATCGTGATTCATATTTGATCAGAGCTGCCTAGTTTTACAGTTTGACCGCAGTTGACGAGTTTTCATTTTTTCCTTCACGGTAGAAACTTGCAAATGCAGTTAGGAGCACTAGAGGGAGGCAGAGAAACACGATTGTTTTCACAGATCATCTGTTTCATGTGCTACTTGCACTGACAGATTCATGCTATAAAACCATGTAATTGTGTTATTTATTAGAGTAGTGGTATTAATAATCTAATCCGCAATAATAAAAGTGTGATGTAAATAAATAAATAAAAAATAAATAAACTTTATTTCAGACCCAGGGGGATCCATATCAAAATAAGAACATATACAAACACACACAACAAAAAAAAAATACAAAAAAAATAAAATAAAATAAAGCCTTCCACAATGTTCAGTGTCTAGTATACAGACATGTTCGCCAATGGTTCCACCATCTGGAGGAGAATCTGACAGAACTACGTACAGGGTTAGCCAAAACAGTGATTATGTCATTTTCTGACTCAGATACCAGATGTAGGTAAACATTTCTTAAATAATTTGCTTGTAATAAAATGAGCCCTCTCACTCTGATGAGTACAACAGCCAACTGCTGTGCCTTACCTCTCGGTCCACATTTAAGTGGTCAGCCTCGGCTTCTTTGAGACGGGCAATCTCCTCAGCGGGCGTCTCCTGCTCGCTCACCACCTCCTGCTGCCTAAGTGAGGCCTCCAGCTCCTGAATGCCACTGCTTATCCCTTCATCTCTGCGCCTAGGGGACTAGAAAAGACAGGAAAAAAACGGGACAAAAATGATGAGAAATCAAGTCACTTGACAGGATTTCAGGATTTGATACTCTGAATTTAAGTGCTGCCTTAGTGTCTGCAGCAGTTGCTCAATACCTGCATGCTGCGAAAATGGTTTTCTTTAGTAAATGAGTGACTGCGAGAGGGCGTGTTCTCCTGGTTGCTACCCCGGATGTGGAGGCTTTTCTTTTTCTCCCTGAGGGCACCCTGCTGGTGGCGGCGAATCCTCTCCAGCTGCTCCTCCACACTCATCCTGGGCCGGCTGCTCTCCACAGCACACAGCTGCTGCTCTACCGCGCTGCGTGGACGCTCCTGTTATCCAGAGAGGACAACCACAGACATGCACACACCACAGAGGGACACAGAAACAAAAACAACACACATAAATAGACATTTTTAATACTGTAGCATGCTAGGAGACATGCTAGGAGACAAATGTCACTATGGTAAATTTATATGATGCAGAGCCACAGTTTGGGTGTGTAGCTAAGTGGCGTCATCGGGTTGTTGGATCAAATCTCATAATGCAGCAGTTTACGAGGTATTGTTGGGAAAAAAAATTGCATCTTCTCTGCCAATACTGTAAATTGCATTGCAATAAACAACTACAGTAAACAATGTTTTGCTTCTTTAAACACAGAAGTCAGGATTGACATAATAACCACAATAATGCAATGGCTCTTTAACATTCCCTCTCTTAGAATAAAAACCTGGCTCGCTGCTGTGCACACACATGCTCCTGCTGGCACATATGGGTGCGCTCAGAGAGGCTGGGGCCTGTTAATGCCTGAGAAGGCTGAAGCTGAGGCTGATGATGTGAAGTGAACTGAAGATAAGTTGTTTCACTTTCTTGTCCCATGCTGGAGGGTCTGGCAGGTCTGAATTCTGTCCAGAGAGTGAATGCAGCCTCCAGTGTCCAGATTGTTCAAAAAGCTGGTATCCAAGGGCATGAGCTGAACTCTAATGGTCTGTGTGACACACTCTCTTACAACCATTGAATACAAGCCTACAGGGAGGACTACACTACAGTATGTATATATGCTCAGCAGAGTTCACAAAGGTTCATTCATACTATATGTCTTTTCTTCAAACACATACATAAACAATAAAAAGACGACACACCCTACACACCCTGTGGTGCACTAATGACATGGTTAGTGTATTTAAGTTGACAGTGTTTGTGGCTGGAAACTGTATAAACCAAGTTTGGCATCTATTTTATGACAGCCTGGTTTTAGGAGCATGAGTCACACCCTGGCCATGTGATAAGTGGCCCTTTCTGCCACATGTTAACTTTCAACCAACAGCTTAATAACCAAAACAGACAATTAAGGGAACAAACGCATTCAAGAAAATTAAGTGGTGGCTAGTTTGCTGCGGCCCACAGGAGGTTTACAATGACGAGATAACAAATAATAACAATGATTGTGGTTTTCTCGTTTCCTTTATTATTATTGTTTTTCTACTCCTTATCGACAAAAATGTCTGGTTTACCACAAAGGAAAATAAGTGCTAGATAGCTTAGCACTTTTTACATTTTAAAGTTAGTTCCTGACAACTGGTGGCATTATTTGGCAGCATCCGGTGGGCCTAAGGTTAAAACATGCTAAGAACAATTGGCAATTACCATTAGACTTCCCACCCTGGGGTCAGGCCTCTTGCTCTTCCTTAAGGTAACATATGAAGCTATGGAGGAAGACTCAGGAACTGGAGATTTGGTCCTGGGTGGGACAATGCCAACTGGGTAGGACAGCCCTAGCAGGTAAACAAGACAAGAGGTCAGTTAGCCATCTGCTTTTACACAACACATTAGTAGCAATTCACTAAAGACTAGTATATTTTATGAAAGATACTGTAAAATATGAACTGAGTTTGCACAATATTAAAATGCAGTGTGTATGTGTCATTACAGAAAAGTCCTAAGCTTGTACTTAAAAGTATGGAAATTTACCCATCAGTTCTTCTGTGTATCAAGTTTAACACTGGGAATGTAACATCTGGCTTTAGGTACACTCTACTGACAATAACAGTATTTCAGGCAGAACTTGCCGCATCAGCTGGTTGCTCCTATTGATTGTGTGGTGCTGTGGAACAAGTGAGGAGCTTACAGTGTAATAATTCAACCTCAGAGCAGCTGCATTACGCTGTGCTAGCTGTTTCACTGAATCTTTGCCAATTTGCTTTTTCATAAACCACCTTTTCAAAGAGAATGTATAGTGACATTAAGAGTAAATAAAGATGAGTTGATTGGATATGTTATCACAGCATTGATAAACAAACCTGAGCAGTATTTTGATTCACACAGTGTAAATTAAATCCAGAAAAATGGGTTTGGGTAAATGCCACTGTTTCAACAACTAAACGCCAAATGAGATTTACTTTGTGATAAACTGATGTAGCTTAATGATTTAGAGAGAAGCCTGTCTGTAGATATACCATGGTAACCATGGCAACTATCGGTGCTAGAAATCCAGTTTATTAGGTCACAAAGTAATAATTTCATCAACAGATTGAGTTTTTGTTAGTGCCAACAAACTGGATAATTTATCAGAAACTGGCGTAATGTACCTTTGTTTCCAGAATGTTCTCTATCAGACGGGTGTTCAGATCTGTCCTCTCCATTGCTCTCATCCACTTCGGCTACTGTGGTGAGCTCTGGTTCACTCTTATACAGCCTGTAGTCTGGGCCCTGCCGATAAAAAAGAAAGAATAAGTTTAACACACACATACATACTGATTTATAGTCAGGGAGAGTTTGGTTTTAAAGTGAGATATATTTATATATTTTTTCAAAGTGACATTTTCTTTTAAAGAATGACTTCAAAGACAGTGAGAAACAGTCATTGTTTTTCTACAAAATGATGGTCTTACAATCTTAAAACAAAAATGTGTACAAAAGAAAAACATACTATTTTACAGCCAAATACAAGAGCAGGCAGCAGTCAACACGGCTTAGTTAGCAACCAACACACAGGAGGGAGATGGAAGACAAGAAAGCAACTCAATTAAAAAGAAAAAAAAAAGAAAGGTGAATAAAGTTTCTTCCTATTTAAAAAAAAAAACTTAACAAAAAAGATGATGGAAGATGACATCATGTAAAATAAAGGGATGTGATCCAACCGAAAATAATCCAAATGACATGAAATGTCTGTCAGAATGAAAGTGAATGCCATCACAGTGGGCAATGACGTGTGGTGACACACAGATGAGGGCAGGGTCAACCATGAGGTCAACAAGCTTACGCCGTGCGTGCCATTCCTGTGATTGGCCTTCCTGTCCTCCGGCCTGTGGAGTGTTGATGGGCGAACACCAGCATGAGAGGGCATAGGGGGCACGTTGGGGGGGTTGGGCTCATAGGACTGGGGTAGGGGTGGCCGTGGGGGTACCGAGTCCTCCTCCTGGGGACAGGACAGGTAGCACGGTGACACATGGCGTCACCACGCACGCTCAGGGCAACCACCATCTGGTACAGAGTAGTTCTGGACCACAGGATGGGCCAACCAGCTGATTAGCTGGAGAGAGAGAGCTCCACATGCTGTTACAGAGTGACTGACACATCCACTCAGATATACCACCACTCATACTGTGCATGAGCAGGGCTGGCAGGAGATCTGGGTTAAGAAAACTGTAGGACTGCAACTAGAGATAAAAATTCGACATTTATAATAAAGAAACATTTCCTTACAATGGCATCTTCAAATTCCTGGCTTTGTCCAACCAACAGTCCAAAACCCAAAAATATTCAATTTACAATATTTAAAAAAAAATAAAAAACTTATCACATTTGAGAGGTTGGAATCAGCACATTTTTGCCATTTTTGCTTAATAAATGACTTACAGGTTGAATGATTATCAAAGCTGTTTTTTTTTTTTTTAATTAACTTATTAAATCGATCAAATGACTAATTGTTTCAGTGCTGAAGGACTGCATGAGGAAGTACGCCGTCTGTTAGTGGTGCCTCACCTCATGCTTGCTGTTGTTGTTGTTCTTGAGCCCATACACGTTCATACCGTCTGCAATTCTCTGAGCTTTATGTTTATTGAGGGCCTCCATTACATCTTGAATCCTCCAAAGTTCTTTCTGGATGCAGACGTGCTGTTGGCTGGGAGGCTCCGTCTGGGTCAGCACAGAAAACACATACAAATTACCAGATAATACCTAAAGATTAACTTGCATTTCTGGACACAGGGCGAAGCAGAAGAACAAGAGAAACCGATGCGTAACTGTCTCATCCTTACTGATGACAGGTTTGTCTGAGAGTGAAGGGCACTTAAGAAGAGGATGTCCAGGCTCCCTGCTGGCCCTGACTTCTCTACTGCTAATTAGCATTGGCTCTGACTCATGCTCAACCAGGAATAACTGTTAGAACAGTTTCTCTCTGTCTCTTCACTTCTCCGGTGATGGACAAGATAAAAGACACTTAATTAAGACATGCTCCATCATCGCTACAGTCATCAATCACTCCCTACGTTTCTTTGATCTCTCAGTTACCTCTGTCCACACTGTAGCTAAGGGCACTAAAGCACATAAATCATCTTTTTCCCCAAAGTCAAAGAAAGTGTCTATAAAGAGGATTACTAGGTGTTTAATGGAATTTGCCAAATTCTCAGCTTTCTTTGAAGCTTTGCAGCTTATGTAGCCCAACAAAGTCTGACTATTATGCCATGCCAGTGTTAACACAAAGGGGTGCAAGATTAGAGCAGCGCAACTTCAGTCTCAAGAATGAGCCTACCTGAGGGCTTCCCAGTGATTCGAGCTGCTCCAGGAGGTTGTTCTTAGCCAGAATCACATCCCCTTCCAGCTTGTCGTACTCCCTCCATGACTGCTCCAACTCCTAGTTTGGAATAGGAACACTTTGTGAATGACAATGTAAATAAAAAAATAAAAAAACTAGCACTCCTGAAGAAAGAAAACTTCAGTGTCCAACATGTGCGTGTATGGACTGTATTACTCACAGCAGTAATTCTGGAGAGCTCTCTGCAGGTGCTGAGCAGGCCGCTTTGCAGCAAGTCTCTCTGTTGGATAACACTCTGCATAGCAGCAGGGTTATCAGAGCCCATCTCTATCTCCTGGCTGGCTGAAAGCAGTGCGGTCTCCAGGGTGTGCTGAAGGAACACACAGTATGTAATTTGTCACAGTAACCTTTTAAATCAGCTAATTTAGTCATACTGGATGATTAAGCCACTCTAACATTTCTGGCCAATAACCCTTTTAGATCCCATACATCTTGCAAAGGTATTAAATTAAGAAAAAAAAGTAAGGTTGCAAGTAATTTTTTTTTTTTTTTGGTGAAACTCTGTATTGTTTTTTGTGATTAATGAAGTGATTATTTCATCTATAGAATACCAAAAAGTTTCGGAGCCAAAAGTAAAAATGAAAAAAAAATTCTAATTGAACCTTGAACCAGCTATTGTTTAGCAGTTGAGCAAATCAAACAAGTCAATAAATCAGCCAATTATTTTCAGAACTTAATTTTAATAGCATGGTTTAGTTTGTTTTTTTAATGGGCATTGAGGTTAATGGACTCAAATGGACTACAGATTATGCTAAATTTCACACTTTGTTCAGTGATTTCAGTGACTCCAATGTTAAGTTTGATATGTTGAATAAACACAGTGCATTACTGTTCTTGCAGTGTACTTCAAACTTATATTTTTCTCTGATGTCAACACTACACAGCAACCACAGTCTGCTGACAGTGGACAGCCAGATATGCTAAATATGACGGCTATGAAAGCCTTGCAAGCCAGACAACTCTTTGAAGTTGATGACAATAGCTAGGCCATAGTTACGCATTAGAACAGCTTAACAAGACTATTTTTCTCTCTCTTTCTCAGTGTTGTGCAAAATGTTTTAACATAAGCTATTATTAGTATTTAAACTTAAATATATACTATGTATTATTTGTAGTTTTTTTTTCCATTTGGCACCACACTCTTGTAAGCAACCAGTGTTGATGTGAGAATGTAATGATAACAGATGTGCAGTGTTTAGTCACCTTCTCTCTGTACATTTGCTGAAGTTTGTCCTCCTGTGTCCTCACCGCTTTATCCTGCTCACACAACCTGCTAAGTTTGGTCTGAAGAGAAAGCAATACAAAATTGTGACCCGTTATGTAGAGTTAAATGGACCATCATGTCATGGGACCGTGCAACACTGAACTTACATCAATGTCCACTTCTTCTGGCATACATGTATAGGCACGCTCCCTGTACTCTTCTGGACTCAACTGTGAATACAGACGGAACATTAGACAGAGACACCAAATATGTACATACACATTAGAATCTGGAGATCAAATGCAGTGTCACGACAAGGCTCTCTCACTGAGCCGCGGGATTTGTCCTCGACTCATATTTCACTGAATCAGACAATCTAAGTTAGCAAACCAACAGTGGGAGAGCAGCCAGTCTAAACAGTCTCTTCTCTGATGATTCGGGTGCCTAGTGTTTCATCACCCACATTTGTTTGTATCCATCAGCACAACACAGTGGTTTTATTGGAAATGCAAGGGGTACACATTTAAAACAATCTTGCTTACTCAACCCTAGAGTCAGCGCATAAGCTGTGTCCACTAACTGTGTTTTGTCCAGCACTTTCTCTGCAGCCAATTGGTCCAAGGACTCTACCTGTATGTGGTGCACTGAGTGGGTGTTGTGTTGCGTTAAGTGCAATATTACTTTAAGATGTTCCTGAATAATGACATAACCGCAGATATTCACATACGTACAGTAGTAATGCTTAGGACAATTACATGTAAACAACCATTTAGTTACCTAAATTAAGGGGAAAATGGAGACAAAAGCAGTTCAATGACTGTATTGCAGTCTACAATACAATAGTTTATACTATTACAACACCTATGTTTGTTATATACATTACATCTACATTTATGTAGTTACACAAGGAAGTAAAGACATGTCCTTCTCTCCAGTTTCATTAATACATCTACTCAACATCTACTTATTTTAAAGAAGAAAAAAGTCACAGTGCTTAAACTGCATTGGATCCCACGTTTCCAGAAAATCCATTCAACACAATGTTTCATCATTCATCCACTCTTCTAATCTTAACAAATACATGTACAATCCATAAATATAAGGACAGCTACATATATTTGTGTGGTTTAGTGTTTGTATTCAGATTGGATATGAAATGAGAAAATGACTACGTCAAGGTCAAAGTGCCAACTTTCAGATTTCATTGACATCTTTACTGGGCCCCCCTAAATTAGGGGAACCCTGATTAATTGAATTAAGTAGGCTAATCATACAATTATACTTAATATTTGGTTTATAAACTCTTGATGACTAGTCTACAACCTACAGACATCATCTTCCCTCAGACGCTCTGCCAGGCTTGAACTGCAGCCATCTTCCCTTGTTCTTTGCTTGAAGTCACATATCTGTTGGGACCTAAAAACATTTGTGTGTTTAGGTTCATTACCCTGCAGTTTAAGCTAAGAGACAGGACTTGAACTTCATAGACTTCAATATTTAATTTCAAATCCAATGTGCTGATCTACAGAGCCAAAATAACAAAAAATGACTCACTGTCCAAATATTTTTAGACTCTACTGTATATCAATATTTCACACTCACACCTGCACTCTTTCACACATATTTTTTTTAACACCATTTTCCTCAGCTGAACCACGCAGTACAGTTAAAGCAGGTGGGACCTGAGAACCACATGGCATTCCACACAGAACATGCAGACTCTCCCACAGCACAGGGGGGCTTCACTGGGATGCTGTGTGGTGTGGATTACAAGTGACAAGGGGAGGAGGAGGAGGGAGACAGACTTCTGGCAGCTGAACAGGTGGGAAGGCAGCTGTTGGCAGGCTGGTATGCCAATAAATGGGTGGGGGGTGGTTGGGGCAGTCCTCGGCGGCACTTTTACACCTCAAGAGGCAATTACAAAAGCGGCCAAGTGATGTCACAGACATTGTCACACACGAGCCAGCTCTCTGTATCCTCTCCACCAGCAGAATAATAGAGAGGGTAAGAAGGAAGTAATGCAGACAGGTAAAAAGGAAGTGAGAGTTTACCTAGAAAACATTCATCTTCATCTTCATCATCACCCACTGACTATATAAGTATAAATTCTATTCCACTAGAATTTATATGCTCTGTATATGCTCTAAATTCTAACATCAAGTAATTAAGGCATCACTGGTTGACTCCAAATTAACTGTAAACGGAGTATTATTTTGGTGTGGATATTTATTTAAAGATAGTGAAACATAACTGTGACCTGCTAAAAATGAAAATGCATTTACTGTATTTTGCATTACTTAAATTATGTCGTAAAAAAAATCCCCTATGATTTCTTTTTCACAGTAAGATATAGTATTTGGTAATGTCTGACAACACAGAATTAAGTCACACTAATAAGAGCCCCCTGCCAGATCCAGCCATCTAATTTAATTAGAGGGAAAGCATTCTGCAAAGGGTAATACAAAATAACACCAACCTTGCTGGTTAAGGCACAAGACCAAACAAGATGAGTAAAGACTAGACGTCCTGTTGCCTAAGTGATCTGGGTGCAACCACAGCTTTAGCTTTTGATTCAGGACAGTCCCACAGCTAGCTCAGTGTTTTTAAACACATAGCAACTTCTAGAATAAACTATATCCAGCCACCACACACAAACTTTGCAAAGAGAGTGAGGAAGGAATTTAACAAAACAGTGAAGCAAACACATCATACTACTCTTTTACAAGTCATGCCCACATTGGCATGACTTCTCATAATAAGAGAACAGTCAAAAGCAATGGATGAGGAGGTGCTGGAAATACAAACGATACAGGGGGACTTGTCTCAAGATGCCATGAGGACTTGGACACCGGAGGAAGAGCATTGCAAAACAAAATAACAACAGCGACTGGTGAGGACGAGGCGGAGCAAAGCCTTTGGCTGGCCTTACTTGCTGGTAAAGTTGAGGCCTTGGGGCAGAGTTCTCAATCAAAGTGTGAGTCATGATGATTAAAGGGTCATTTTCCTTCATCTAGTCAGTGTGGAGAGGAGCAATATAGCAAGGGTCAGTTTATAGCAGTGCTTCACTTCAGAGACAACACCGACAATATTGTTACACCTCGCCTGCTCTCTCTCATAAAGCAGACTCAAAGAGGGATGGATACAGAAATGATTACAACAAATAGAACCGGGAAGATATTGTAGTGCAAAGCTCTGCTAATGAAAGCTCCTGTTAAACTTTGATGTATTATAATGATAAAAAAATCACAAGCACCAATGTTGCAATGGATGTGTCAGTAAATGGTAATTTGAATCCTCATCACTTAACTTTTAGAGTGAAGAGCAACATTACATACTTTTTAATGGCTACACAAATCTGTGGCTAGCTCATAAAAATTATCTTCTCTATATTTATTATCAGAAATGTGCCAGTGTGTCTCTGCTTTATAATATATTGCACTTTTGTAATTACTCAAACTCTCAAAGCACTTCAGAGCAATAGAATTATGACACGGTAGACGCCTCTCTGAATAAATTGTATTTGTAAGACCTAAAGCTTGTCCACATCTTTAAACTATACAGAATAGAGTAATATCCAGATATTAAATTAGTATAGTTAACAGTGGGTTTTGGGTACGTAGGTATTCAGACTAATGAATGAATAGACCCATCTAGGGATGGGCGTTTCAAACTAGCTTAGGGTATAAATGCTGTGTTATGTGACATTGGTCCATGCTATGTAGTTGTAACAATAAAAAAAGAACACTAAATAAACTAATGATAAGTTAGCTAAGCAAACAGTAGTGCTTATACTAAGTATAATCAGAGCAAAGCCTTAAATGAGTTAAATTGATGGCAGGAGGAGACAGGGCCATGCAGTCATGCATTACCCCACCTGATTGTCCAAATACATGAGGTTCCTTTGGAGGTGATGGGAGAGAATGTCGTTCTAACGTCAGCAGCAAAAAGGAAAGGAAATAAAAGGCAACAGGAGAGAGACAAAAGAAAAAGACGTCACAGTCTTTCTGTGATATTCTCTCTCTATCTCTCTTTCTTTCTCACACACACAAGTATGTTATGTACAGTGTACCCACAGATAACTGGACAGAAAGGAAGGCAAGATCAGTCAAGGTGAAGAAATAAGGTCAGGCAGCAGGAGTACTATATAAAGTAACAAAATGAGTGTACTATGGGAAATGAAAGACTAGAGCTCCACAATGACCTATACTGGTATAAAAAGACAAGAGAGATTATAAACCTAAATCCTTTATACTCAACCATTCTCCACATTAGGCCTGGCATTAGAGACTTTAAATGCAAAACTCCTGAATAAACATTACCATATGCCAGTGGCCTTAACCTCTTTAGCCGGTCACTCTTTAAGCCAGTGGCTTTAAGTTTCATCTCCAGCTAACATCTGTCTGGAATATTTAGAGAAGTTAAATGAGTCAATCAACGGCCAACAAATTTGAAATGGATCAAATGTAATGATCTGATGAACTATATACAGTTGGATGCTGGTTGTAAAATAAGATTCTTTTTGTTTCCAGATATTCACACATTTTGGGAAAAGTTGAAAGAAAGTTAACTTATCCCTAAATATGATGAAGAGACAACTTCAAGCCAAAGCAAAGTCCTTCATGGAGAGAATGTCTACATCAGAGCCTTTTCTCCTTAAACCAGCCATGTGTGAAGACCAAAAACAATCCTCTGGATCCAGATGGATGATGAAGTGGTTAAAGATGGCATACGCACCACAGGCTAACACACCTAACACACAAGGAGCATCTCTGGGAGCCTGACCTTTGGGTTGTCGCCATCCATGTTAAGTTGCATAAGCTGTGCTACAGTGTGCTCTCGGATACTGTTTAGCTCTGCCTGCTGCCGCCGCAGCTTTATCAGCAGCAGAGTCAGTTCCTCAGGCTGCAAGGGAGGGAGGAAGGGAGGGAAATACAGCCACAATAAGACAGGGACACACCGCAGAGGGAGTGGAAGAGGAAAGGAGAGAACACACCAGGACAGGAGATTTAGAGGTATCAGGCTCCCATAGGAGAACAGTTGCTATATCTAGGTATTGAGTTGTGCATGCAGCTCAGGACCGATATTATTCAAGGTGCAATCACTGTCAGCAGCATGCAAATTTGACACGTCCACTCAAGACAGAAGAGTTTAGCATTTATTTACTGTGTACGGATTTGACATACATTCCTGATCTGGCTTTGACAGTTGTTAATGACAGGGTTTTTCCACTGGATAAAGGAGCTCCTGAAGTGAGCATACCCTGAATCCTACCACTTGGAACTTACATCTGAGTTCTGCCTACATCTGTCGCTAAAGATTCTGTCACAATGTCTTCTTGGAAGGGAATGAAGGACAGAGGGAGAGGGAGAAAGGGGTTGTAAAAACATTGCCAGTGCTCTGCACAAGCATGAAGTTACTGGGTGGTGTATTAGAGAAATTCAAAGTTAAAAAGATATTGATGGACACAGAAAGGGACAACATGGAGGAGGACTTACTGTTTTGCCTTGGAGGGATTGGGCAGTGACAGTCTGGACTGGGATCCCTGCAGGCATAGACCTCCTATCAGGTGGGTAGGCATACTGCAACACAGCAAATTAAAAACAAAACATCTTGTCATTTTACATCTCAATATCTGAGCAGATAAAACCAAAACTATCTGCATAACTACGAGTAGAACTAAAAGTAAGTGATAAAATATTGTTTGTTACATGGGTGAACCACCCCTTTGAGAGTTATGTGTGCCTTAACTGACCTTGATGAGTGGTGGCCTGTGCCGTCTGTCAATACTCATGTCTCCTCTGTAAATGGGCGAGGATACCTCTGAACGAGCACTGTTCATGGTGTAGGATCTCATCGGAGAGTAGCCACCATACATAGACAGGGAGCCATGGGAGGGCGAGGGGGGGATGGAGTGGTTTGGTGCAGCATGGTCTGACAAATTTATCATGGTTTTGGGACTAGCCATATTGCTGTAGAGCCCCGGTGGCCTTGTGTAGGCCTGTCTTTGCTGCCACTCAAATAACTGCCACATTGTGTCATCGCGCATGGAGCGGCGCTTGTCAACCGGCGAGGGACCCAGGGCCTGGTCGTACAATGATGGCGACATGCTGCAGATACTGTCTCGCTGTGCCATGCTATTTCTGGGCATGCTGCAGTAGCCATCTGCATAATGAGGCATATAGGGTACCCGATGGCTTGGCATGTTTCTAGGCAGTGTCTGGTATGACGTAATGCTGGATAGAAGAAAAACAAAACAACATAAGTCGTCATGAGGAAGTTAAAAAGACATACTCTTTAACTAGTGTTTCATAACAGACAAATAATTTAGATAGATTTATAACACAGATAAGTAGTACAGATACTTATTTCACAAGAAGTGAACTACCTGCTTCATATCTATATATTTTCATTAGGAATTCCATCAGCCCTCAAAGGAGGTACAACAATTAAATAATTCTTCAACTACTTTGAATTATTATTTTGTTTATTAATTTTCTTAAAATTTGAATTTTTTTCATGAATAATAAGCTCTACATGGCAGGTTCAAAGTTGTTAATAGTCAATAAGACATCTATTTCTCTGCATTCTTTTAAAATGTTTACAACAAAAAACACCCAATTATAACTTGCTAGCTACCTCACTCATCAAAGCATCATCATGTTATATAATATTAAATCAGTAAACGTTTTTGATTCCCCCTTTTAAAAACGTAGATGAAAAACCCCTCTAGTCCAGTCTTCTATATGGACGCTTCACTTTCAAGAACCCCATCAGGACAAGTTAGACCTGTCCAGTGAAAAAGCTTTGAAAAGCACCACTTCCACAGTGAGGTCAAAGTCAGTGCTGCTGGCATTGAGAGAACTTCATGTTAAGACTAAGACAGAACACTTACTGGTCTGTAAAAGCCAGAAGCATAGAAAATGCTTGTGAGTACATGGAAACTAAACTAAATTCTGAAGGACATGCATGTAATGACAAACAGAGACTGTTGAAAGAGTTGAATGGCGAGAGAATGGAGAGGGAGTTTACACACTTATCACAGAGGGCCATTATGGTAACAAGGACCTTGTGGCTTAATCCATAATAATCTTTTTTAATTCATGCATTGCAATTGACGTACTTGCTTTGCACGTCGAATTTAACTAAACTTTTAAATAAACTAAACATGAGCACAAGCCAGGTAATGACAAACAGATGGAGAGACAGACACACTGACAGACACAATGACAGACGGGCAGACAGACACAGTGAGAGAGCAGGTCTGATCTGAACCAATTAAAAATGGGGCTCTCACAGCAGGGTCAGTGGCAGGCAGTGACTCTGGCTAACAGCTTGGCTATTGTTTATCCCCAGTTCTACACAATAGTACACTCAATAGTGTAATTTCAAAGTGTTTAAATCATGTTGAGGAGCTTGTGTATCCTCTGGTTTTAAACAACTCATCTTTAGAGAGAAATGGGACTAAGAACCTTTAGAAAATCTGAGTCGGCATGTGTACTGTATGAGCGGACACTTACAGGCTTATGGAGAATCTTGCCATTCTAAAGATGCAGTTAAATCAGCATTTCTAGATTATACCAAGTTTAGTTAAGTTCTACTTCTTGTTGTCAAAGTACAAGACAAGATTGGACTTGTGTGCAATAACCTAAAAACAACTTGTGCTGGCATATTTTCTCCTCTTGCACCACAAATATCTTGAAAACACACAATGAAATGATTAAAAACTGTTTTTGTAAACATGCAAAAGGTCATAGAATCAAACCAACCTCCTGCTGTCATCATCCTGGTTGCGTCCTCTTTGTGTGCGGACCCACTGCTCTAGTTGCTGCATAGAGCTGGTCCTGCTCAGGGTGCGGCCTGGCTCATGGGTGGGACTTCCCTGAGGAGGGACTCCAGTCCCATCAGCTGGACAATGCTCACCAGATCCATTGACCTGAGGGCTGCGGTGTGACCCATCCATTTCTGTTGGAGTCTGCAGTGAGGTGATGTTAGCTTTCATGGCTGCTGCCTGGGCTGGCTGCAGTTTGATACTGTTGATCTTGGTGAGTGGGCGCTCAGGCTCAGCCCCATCCTTCTGGAAGCCGTAGCGTTCGGCATCTCTCTGTTTCCTCTCTTCATCTGCTGTGGTGGAGACGACTGCAGCATCGCGTTCACGGTCAACCTCACGATTGAGTACATTGTTCTGGATTTCAGGCTGTGTGAGCGGCAGCTTGTGGTTGGCCAAATGGTTGATCTCTTGTGGTCCACACTGCTCCACTTTTAGCCTGTCCAACCTGGTAAAGACAAAGAGGAGGCCTTAGAATACCAACTTGAAACATAAAGACCCTGTGTCAGCTAAAGGCAATCAAGACACATAATTACCTGCGCAGAAACGGAAAGATACGTGCATCAGATTAAATGGGCAGTAGGGATACTCATATGTCTCATAGATCACCAGTAAAAGGTGTCTGAGACATTTTAGCAAGTATGGATAAAATATACTGTAGACCTAATGCATTACCTTTATGAACTCTGCTAATGGGGGTAGCTCTGAAACAAAAAGAAAGCGCAAAGAAAATGGATGGAGGTGCACAATGTTTCTTCCAGCTGCCAGAGGAGGCCAGGCGTGTAAAAGGAAATCAGATATCTCCAATAAAACACTGTCTCTTCTGGGGCACGTCACAGAGGTGCTGCTCAGACACCGGTAATCCATTTGCAGCTCCCTTTTGCCTCCTCTCTAGAATACCTATACACAGCTCTGTGGTCCTTAGGGAGATCTCCAGAGGTAATTGACACCAACACTCCTTGGCCTTAAACAGACTCAAGGTCACAGCTTCAAAGTTTAGCAAATTCCTGTAAGCAGCATGGCTCACTGTGTTAGCAATAGGAGGGCAGTAGGAACGGCATTCCTTCACAGTTTCCACTTGTATCCTTTTAAATAGCAGCACTAGTCACGTAATGTCTTCTCCAGCCATCTGTGGCTCCACCAGCCCAGTTCACATTTAGCCCTATGAAAGGTCTGTGTGCATTTACCAATACTTCTTTTGAAGAGGTTGTAGAAACACACAAAAGGAAAAGGTCATCGGGTAAGGATTTGGGCTAATGTATCGTGCTCTTTTTTTAGAACTACCCAGCAGTTTAAAATATGAAAGATCTGATAAAATATAACACTTTCCATAGAATTCAATAGATACTTTGAAATAAGGGTAGCCCATAGTCTAGATGGATATTATAAATAACTAGTTAGACTTATAACAGCATCACACTGTTCTATCCACTGGATTTCAGGCACTACTGCTCTGTGTAATTACAAAGCACTACCATAACATCTTTGCTCACTCATGTAAAAGGAGGGCATTAGACAGACGGGCTGCCAAATTCCAGACATTTAACAGTTAAAAAAGGATTTAAAAAAAAAAAAAAACTATCCTTATGAGTCAGTAGTCTTCATCAGTCAGCACAGCTGTCCATAACATCTCCTAAACAACCTGCACCATGCATTCACAGCAAATGTATGCCCACATGCACATGGCATTTGTGTGTATGTTACTCTGCAATACACTTCAACAGTAAAAACAATTACAGTCGTGGCTGTATACATATACTTTGAGGTTTATGCCTTGATGCAGAGGTCCAGGGTTCAAATCTGACCTGTGACAATTTCCTGCATGTCTTCCCCTGCTCTCTCCCCTTTCTCACCTAGCTGTCCTATCAAATAAAGGCGGAAAAGCCCCAAAAATAATCTTTAAAAGTAGTTACAGTAAAAAAAAAAAAAAAAGTAAAAAAAAATAGTTACATAACAAAGACAGTCACAGCTTTTTCAACAAGCACAGAGTCCAGAAATGTCAAAAGCGGGTGGTGAACTTTTGCTTAAGAACTTAACAGGCTTAACAGAGGGATTTTACAGTACAAATGCTAAAAGAAATCAGGATGGAGAAATAATCCAAGGAACCAAGTCAATCATACTTGTTTAAAGAACTGTCCTCAAATGCCATTTCCAAATGTCTTTTCCTCCATTCAAAAGCACAACAACTCAGTGTCATCCCCCAACTTCAAATAAAGTACAATCTCTGCAACAATGGCTATAATAGAGATCCTTTTACAAACCTTTTGACTGGCTCTGAATGCACAAGTGCAGCATTTGTCATTACTTTCATCCAAGACTCCATCTCTTTGGCTGTGTCAGAGCAAAAATAGTATGTCCGCATGTTGGGATGCGTTGCCTGTTTTGACAATGGACAGGAAAAGTGACAAAGAGAAAGTTACCTGAAAGAGAGAAGAGAAAAGCATCAAGTCAACTGGGATTTTTAGCACTTAAACTCTGCCCCAGTGAATCAAGGTTGGTGGCTTTCATGTAGGTTTATCACTAAATAAGAAGAGTGTAGAGATGCTGAGACTTTGTGAGGAAACAATGACTTTAATGCATGTCATATGTTTTAGCAAAAAGTGGTGAAAATGTAATGGTTTGTGAAATATTCCTGGCTGTGGGCATCTGTATCATCCACATATGTTTCACCCGAGTTTCAAGCATACCACTAGATTAAGGCCATAAATCTGCCACAATACTGTAGGACTTACCATGCAATTCATTGTATGGCAGACACATTGTTCCGTAGTTGCTCTGTTCCCTTGCAGTGAACAAACCATTGTGTTGTTAAAGCAAGAAACAGAAAGAGAAAAACACAATGCTTAGTGAACAAGTTCAATATTCGGTTTACTAATGTCTGTAAAACAAAAAAAGCACTGTTATTGCTCCAATTACTTCAGAGTAATCCTTAGAAATAAAGAACTTTTAATGACATGGCCATTTGGCTACAACAAGAGACAGGGGAAAATTTTAAAATGATGCGGTCTCAAAGTCATCCCATTCCTGAGCGAATCACTGTAAACCGAAGAGGTCATACCCCGCTCTTGTGTTTCTCTCTTTACCTCAACTCTCTCCCTCTCTCCCTCTCTCCCTCTCTCCCCCTCACTCCCTCACTCCCTCACTCAGAGTCAAAGTTGGAAAAGGAGCGGGCTGTGTGGTTGGAGGGACCTTGAGCAGACTCCTGGGCGTCTGTGTTTGTACTTGGCAGGACAACTTTGTTGTCTCTTAGGGTTTATGAAGGACCCACAGTCAAACACACACCACTGAGATCCCACACAATATTCCTGTTGCCCTGTAACTTGGGGGTTTTTAGTCAACTAAGGGTATTGCAATTTTCTAGTACTACACCACTGGCAGTAGCCAGCACAGAGATATCACACATGCTTTCTTGGCTTTCTTAGCATGAGCAGTGTGCAGTTAAGTTTTAAACAATTACCTGCATTACTTCATTGTCAGTCAACTACAAAATATTTCTAAAGTCAAGACAAAATATGTTCAAACCACAGTAAACATAGCGTGATATGTGCTTAAGAAAACACTGTACGAAGAAAAGAGCACTACAGCTAAATAAAATATTTTATTTTAAACTGAACACCAGTGATCACAACCTTTAGGGTTCCTTATGCTTTACTTTGGCTCTAAATGTACTCAACCATAAAATGTGCAGTCTAACAGTTTGACAGAAATGAAAACATGCACTGACCTTGAAGGCATATTTTCTGTTAATGTGATCATCCACAGAGAGCATGGAAACACGAAAGCTTGGTAGGAGGATGCTGCCAAGTATCGCCTCCTCTTTTTCATCTGCAGAGAAAAACACAAAGCATTAGGGGCTACTTTTGTCAGTCTGCTTCAAGTTTTCCATGATGTTACACTAAACTTTTAAGTGGAACACTAATTTGTACACAAAAAGGCAAGACAAACCAAGTGGATTGGGAGATAAATACTAAAAGAGGAGTGTGTTGGTCAGATGAGCAGAGTCCAATTAGTGGAAAAGATGAGCATTGATGTAATGTCCTATGCAGCTAGGCCACTCAAATCCTCATTAAGTTAGCAGACAAGGCTCCACGTTGACAATGGAGCAGTATCCATAGGGGGGATTAGATTGAGTCCAGAGTTTTAAGCAGAGAATTGCTTAACCTCCTAATTTGTTATAAGCAATCTGCACTGCTTACCCAAAACAGGAAAACAAAATAAATTAGGCAAGTGACTGCTCTCCCATATGTGCACTTGCTTTGTCTACATGGTGTGTGTGTGTTGACTGGGGGTGTTTAAAAAAATCTAAAGTCTCCTAACACATATTGGTAGTAACTGGGATATCGTATTCCTCATCGTGAACAGTGAGTAATATTTGGGGGAATAAAAAATGGTAGCTGAACTCTGGTCGGCCTCTGGTAGGTAAGAGGTAGAGCTGTTTGCCCTGGAGCTACGTTTGCGCTCTGGCTCTCTTACTGACATCTGATGGATCGATCTATTCACCTGCATCAGTTGTACCTGCAGCCCACTGGCCCTACATTTAATTATGTATCCATCAAGTCTCTGCATGGAGGACTCTGCAAAACATAAGCTAACAATGTGGAGGATCCTGAGCTCAAAATAATAGTCCAACAACTACAGCAGATAGCAGTTGTGCTTAGTTGAGAGGCAGTGCAGTTCATGACCTCTCTGCCCACTCTCTGCTGATTGGTGGATTTCTCAATATGTCTGTCTGGACAAAGCCTTTCGGTCCGCTGCTGTCTATGCCTTTTATCAGTCAGTGGGCGGAAAGAAGGCGACAGGGCTAGCAGACACCAGAAATAACACAGACTAGATGTCATCATGATCAGCAGAAATGATGACTGTATCCATGCATCAAGTGAGCAGGGGGAATTGGGCATGTGGACGTGCCAGGCAAGAATTATATTTTCTCTGCTGCTGCAGTCCAACATTAAACCTAGTCTACAATTATCTTACGGCCTCATTGATTCAGACTATTCATTTCATTTATTCCAAAAGGAAATCTCTTAAATATTCTCTGGACACAGCTTTGTCAATATTTGATATTAACATCATTACTGCATGAGAGGGGCTGACATGTCCAGTAAATCTTCTTATAAAAAAAGATCATATCTAACAAATCTTATCATATCTTACAAGTGTTTTCCTATTGCAGAATAGTAGCAAAGAGGAAGGTTTTCAAGGCCAACCATATTTAAATAAATTAATGGAAAACTTTTAAACTGTAAACTTTTTTAAATCCACATAAGCCTATCATGAAAAAACATGACCAAGATTGGGACTTTGATAAAGGTAGCAGAGTCCATTTAAAATAAAATAGCAGAATAAATAAAAACGTATTCCACTCCAGTAAAAATAGAATTTTTCATTACTTAGTTATGAAAGTGTGGGTTGTCTAAACTTCACAGAACCATGTAATACCGCACATATTCAAAAGGATGATCACCGTGATGATATAAAAGTGGCCCTTCTAATGTGGAATTAGAAAGGTACCTTTAAATGTTAGCAAGATACATTTTGTTCAATGCAACTAATTCCAAGAATCACGCTAGTATGCAACCACTGTATAAAAACAGCATAATCTCTGGAAACTTGTATCATGACTTAACATTAGTGTGAAATCCAATTTCCTGCTGTGCTTTCTCTATCAACATTATGGCTGCATCCAAGTCTCATTTAAAGCCCTAGCTTCGCTTAGGGAAAAAGTGATCTATCAAATAGCAAATCAGATGACAGGAGAGCCATTTTAATTAGTATGTATCCCTAGTTGGTCTTGACAGACTGCTTACCACAGGGACTTGGATCCAGAGATAGATAGATAGATAGACAGACACACACACACACACACACACACACACACACACACACACACACACACACACACACACACACACACACACACACACACACACACACACACACACACACACACACACACACACACACACACACCAAGAGCGCGACTTCTGGCTCTGAAGGTCACAAGAGTCCTCTGAACTACAATACTAATGAAACATGTTGGTAGCTGAGAGGACTCACCTCTGTAGTAGAAGAGGCACAGGTCAGACAGCACAAACCACCTCTTCTTCCACAGCTTCATCCCTGTGCTGTCCTGAAAAGACACCAGAGGAATAGAAAACAGTTAGACCCAATCGGACAGAGGTTCACCGCACTGCCTTTTGTGTTGAAGTCTACAATTTAAAAAAAGGGGAGCTTTTTTTTTTATTGTTGCTAGGCAACTACCGCATATGACTGCCTCTCAATTTATTCGAATGGACAATAGCAAAAAGGCAAATGACGTTGGTTGGTTTTCTATCTGATATGAAGTTTTTTCAACTCAAGGTGTTCAGGGAAAAAATGTGAGCCGCTCAGCAACATACAAACAAAAACAATTACCAAAAGTCGCACCAGGCTACTAAACAGCGCTTTGTTTAATGGGGCCTTACTCCACCATCTAGTGGGAATGGTTTGAGTATGAAATGACAAAGAAAAAGTACGTGCTGAAGTCCACTCAGCTCCTCAGATATAATTAGTTAAGAAAAGACAGTAAATGACTTTGTTGAAATCACAGGAAACCTGTTAGCTACAGGTGTGTGTGTTATTCCAAGGCTTCTTTATGTAATAGTGCCTCTACATGAGTGAAATTGTAATGGCTTGAGATCCCGTTTTTTTAATTCATAACCAAAAAGACTCTCAGTGACTTCCATGTATTGATTACTGACCAATCAGGAACATCTTAACAAATTTGAAAAAGTGTCGCATCAAAGTCTTAAAAAGATTATGCCCTTCATATTTACAGATCTGTATTAGGTTTGTCTGTAAATCTGAATAAAAAAACTTTCTACTTAAGAAATAAAGTTCAGTTTGTCTTTGCCACACCATTCCATTCCTTTAAATCTATTAGTTGTTATTTATTTAAGATGTTCCTTTAAGTTCAAGAAGACTTAACAGACAGATGCTATTTATAGTCTATCAATTACATTTAATTTGTATTTTGAAGTCTTAAGTATGCTATATATAAGCTGTTGACAACTTTCTTTTGCTTCTTATGCTTCCAACTGATTGACAGGTCATCTACAAACCTGGTATCACTTTGTTTTTCTGTTTTGTTTTTCTGTGCATGTATTTCTGCACATTGTGGTCTAAAAAGCCTCCTTGGACTTTGTGTTTCTGCCACTCAAATGTTACATAGTATTGGCCTGAGACGGAGTAAGGGTACTTTATTAGGGAAAACATTTGACTTCTGTTATCGTATAAATAGAATAAAGAGAGTGCTCCACTGTGTATATAATTTCAACCAAATAAACAGCTTTCACTTTAAGGAGGAAGCATGTTTAATGGACAACAAAAATAAACCTCTTTAGCTAAAGTTGTTCTTTGGTATCGCAATACTATGATCAAATGAGTTTTCAGGCTGCGGCTGCTTAAAAAGGATGAAGAGTGAGGAAAAAGGGTATTAACTCCCCCATTCACTTTATTGGAAAACTTGAGCAGAGTCCTTAATCGTGGATTTCACCCGGAGACAAAAGTAGGGGGAGGGACCTCAACAACTCTGTCATTATGGTCAAACGGCATGTGGGCTGCAGTTTACTTTAAATGGAAATTCATTTCCATGAACCAGCATGTTTAACACATTAGTATTTCAAAATGTTCTAATACCAGATGCTGCTCAGTTTTTTAATGGAGGCACATCAGAAATGTAACAAAAAGATTTAAAGCTCTTGCTTTCATTAATTCATCACCTCTCGATCGGTTAAATTAAGGTATTAACCTCTGTTTTTACACTGTGTTAATGAGTAAACTTTATCAAAAGTTCTGTCAGATCTTGCTTAGTTTAGGTGGGAACAGAAATGCAAGGCATTCACCGTCACATCAATCACCATGGCATTTTGTTCTCCCAATGAATCAACTGAAGGGCTCCAGCTTTTCCTCAGCCAAGGACTTCAATAGCTTCCAGGTTTCAAAAAGGCAGGAAAATAAAAGTGCAAATCCAGCTTTTATTCAGGGTAGATTTGTGAGTCTTGTGCTTGATCTACATCGCCATGATTGAAGTCCCCAAAGAAACAGCAGCTGGTAGCTTTACCAAAGGAAGCCATCGTGTGTTCACAAAACAGCGCCGGGAGGCTGCAATCAAAACTAAATGAGTCTCCTACTTAGGAAGCATGAGAGAGTCCTGTCTGGCAAAGAGCTGCATCAAGCACCCCCTTTTCACCCTCCTGTAAGTCCTGTAAGAGCTGTGATGAGGGATTGGTATTTAAAGACTGCTCGCACTGGATGACTGGCTGAACAGAGACACTGGACAAAGAAATGCTCAGATCCTGTAAGAAATCAAAAACTTTCCTTTGTGCTAAAACTGTTGCTGCAAATCTTACAGAGAGAGGGAGACATTAACATTGTTCTATGTGGAAAAAGTGGAAAGTCGTTTCAACAAAGTTTACATTCACAAGATGATCTGCACTAAATTCATATTCACATATGATTTATTGGACTAAATGTTTTCCTTGAAGTCCTACAATCTTGCTCACCTGTTTGTAAAGCCAGTTTCTTTTGATCACTGGGGCATTGGGATTCCTCCGGATGGAGTTGGATCTCTTTCCAAAGTTGTGAACTTTTTTGGAAGGTCTTGATGGCTAGAAATACAGTATGAATGAGTAAATAGCAAAGAAAGCTCAATCGACAAAACATAAAAGTCTTGACTTTTAGACTGGTTTTCCATTATTTTCTTAACTTAACTGGCATGCATGATTATCCTTTATTCGAGCGCGTCACTCACTCTTCCTGCTGGGCTACCGGGGTTTGCGGCATAGTCCGAGCCGCCTGTGTAGTTGGAGGCCTCACTCATGGTGCTTAGTGGCCGTTCCTTGTTCTCATTCGCTGGCACTTTGGAGGCAGATCTAAACGAAAGACACAAAGCATGCCAAGAGCATATAGGCAGATTATCAGTCAGAAATATAGACTGCCGATTTATGTATACTGACATCGATAACAAAAGGAGAATAGGAGTAAGCAAACTTTATTGTCTGTTCCCTCATCCTTTTGAAGTTCAAACTCTCTGTTATAATGAGATCTCAACAAGGGCCTGTGAATCAAGCAAATTACTCCACCATGTCACTGCAGATACATTCCCAGTTGTCGGCTTTAAATGGGCAGCTTTAAATGGTCTGCAAAGTCTGCCTGACATACTGAAATGCAGCAGTGAATCAGGTCAGGATGCCTCCAAAAGACAAAAATAAATGTAAAGCAAAAGTTGAAAGCATACTGAGTTCAATACATTTGCCATTGAATAGAACACCTTGTGATATAAGTTGTCTCTGGCCCATGGAGTCCTACATTCTTTAGGAAGGGTTGTGGTCTAGAGGGAACAAGAAAGGAAAACCAGAGTAGAGCAGAAATACTGCAGCAGTGAAAGAAATCTCTTAGATATACTGGTTTCAGTCCCTGAAAAAGGACAGGAACTGCCAACTCCCCGATCTAACCTGCCCTTTTGATAAATGTTCAACGTTCATAGACTTCAGATTATTTGGTATCATTCAGAACAAATGAGACATTTTATATTTGATAAACAATAACTCATCCATTTATTCATCATTTACATGTACTTTCCATCTAAATCAATCTTTAAATCCATCTATCCATCTGTTAGACACAAAGACTATAAAAACCCCAAAAAGGCAAACTCCAGTCAATTTAAAAACAGTTTAACAGTTCAGACTCCATGCTGTCATACTCAAGATGCACAAACACGCAAAGGGATCACAAGGGATAACATGAGCTTGGCTCACAACAGCAGGCAACAAACAGGATGTTCATTCCCGTGCAGCACAGTGAAAGATCTGATATTAAAGACAAAACAATGACAATCACAGACTGAATCTGTCTTACCTGTATTTAGAAAAAAGTTAACATGGTTTGTTACAAGGTAAAGCTCAGCTACAAGAAGCACCAATATCTAACCAACATGTATTTGAGATCTTATGATTGCTAGTTCAATGAGAAAAATTCATACATGAAAAAGATTTATTTATAACTAGAATTCACAAGTGGCTGAATAAATAAGGGGATTCTGTATAGAGTTGATACATCAAGGAAGTCATTAGGTGGACAAATGGGTGACTAATGCTCTCCCGAGTTGAAGTGTGCACAATTTTCCACTGACTACTCTAAAAGAGCTGCTTGTGCAGAGTGATGAGTAGCCCCTGAGATTGTCCTTCTATTCCATCTAATGACCTCGCTCTAGAAAATAAGGATTTTTTGCACTTCCAGTGACAAGTGAAATCCTAAGTGAACCATAATCAATGGTGTGTCGACCTGACATAGAAAAACAAAAAGGTTGGGAGGGGTTGAAGAAAGTGTAAGAGACTTTGATGTAAGATAAATGTTTTGTGTGTGTGTGTTTTTTATTATTATTGACAATTAGTTTGGGTCTGATAATCAATCTGCGGTGAGTGTGTCAAATTGGCTGCTTTGGTTTACAGGTAGATAGTTAACAGTAGGAGATGTGAAGCTGAATTAAGCAGAGCTATACTGGTACTCCTGTCAATTATTAAACACAAAATGATAATGATTGAAGAAAAAAAAACTTGAAAAGTCAAATCCTGTGCTAATACAAAAATAGTTGTAAATACTGTGAATTAAGTGTTGATGATGTGTATTCAGAGGACAACTCTTAAGTTCTTTTAACTCTTCAAAGTATTCCTCATCAGGGCCTCTCCTGTATTTATTTCTCAGCTACTGACAGTAAATCCAATGCACTTGCAATGGAGACCACCAAATGCTTCAAATCTATATATTTTGAAATGAAAATTTGCTCTAACTGGCTTCCTTTAAAATGTTAGCATGGACCTGTCTGTATGCTATACATTACTATTTTCTTGTTTAGGTTAGTGCTTGTCCCCAGCAGTGTTAGGCAAGTTAATTTAAAAAAAGTAATTAGTTACAGCTACTTCTTCCAAAAAGTAACTAAATTAGATACTCAATTACAAATTATAAAAGTAACTAGTTACTTCAGAAAGTAACTAATGCGTTACTTTCAAGTACATTGTAAATGCTCAAAGGTGACCCCCACCTCCACCCCTCTTTAATGGAACTTAAAATACATGTGCATGTTCCGTTATTTATGATAAATCTGAATATTATAATGAAATGGACACTTAATACATTATTAACAGAAACAATGTACACACATCTAATATATTGTAATATTGCTGTGGGACAAAGTGAGACTAGCCTCCAATCAAATGCCATGTATGTAGATATTATGTCTAGTGGATTAATACAAATAAATAAATAGATACACTCTTTGTAGTGCAAATAACGTAAGTGGCCTGATGGTTGTACTTTTGCGCTGGTGTGTGTGTGTGTGTGTGTGTGTGTGTGTGTGTGTGAGAGAGAGAGAGAGAAAGAGAGAGATAGAGCAAGAGAAGTGAGAGAGTGACAGTGATTAGCTTTGGAGCGAGTTGCCAGTCTAGAGTCATATAGTGAGAGAAACAAAGTGTCTCCCCTTTGTTTTATAACCACAGGGGAAAATCTGCAGCAGGAAAAGCTCCCCCTCTTCGCCATACCTGTCTCTCGTTGACTGACTTGCTTGTGTTGTTCGTTGTGTCCGACTATGCGTGCTTTCGAACACCCGCCCAACTCTACCTCTCATTAGCTTATCATAAAAGTTTACTCTACCTCAGCCAATCATCAGCATTTTTGCGCTTGTCTTGTGCACGGCCCACTAACCAAGGAAGAAAAAAAAAGTCTTTGCCTCTCAGCTCAGAGATCAAGTTGGTCCGATGAAAGAGAACAGCTTTTATAGTAACGCACCACATTTTTAGGCAGTAACGGTAACAGCGTTATTAAGATGGGAAGAGTAATCAAATCAGATTACTCGTTACTGAAGAAACTCCTGTTAGTAACGCCGTTATTTAAAATGCCGTTATTCCCATCACTGGTCCCCAGACAGCTTCACCACCTCCATGGCAACAGCAAAGTCAATACATCTCAAATCTAAGCCAATTTACCTGGAAAGCCGGGAAAAGGAGTTTAGTTTTGCAACATTTTGGCTTTGTGTATGTGCAGACAATACAGCATAGGTTTACCCAGCATCTATCTGCAAATAAAGACTACAGACAGGTTGCATGTCCATCACAGGGCCAACACACAACCCCAAATATTAAGACCCATATGTATTGAATGTCACAGCACTGCCTGGTCCTGCTGCATGGAATGTGTGTCCGTGTGGGTCTGTGTGTGCAAAAAGACTGAGGAGGGATTACACTGCCACTGAAGCTTGGCGCTCTAAGCACACTAGGGCGGGGGTGCGGGGGGACACTGAACTAAGCGGCTGAGGGTGCATTTTAAAATGATCACACAGCATTTCTAAAGAAATAACGGTGCTTTCAAACACCTTTGTTTGGTGGTGAAACTGACCTTTATCTTTTTAACCAACACAAGACTAGAAGACAAGGCAAGCATACACAGATCAAGATATCAGTGTATATAACTATCACAGGTTCAGAGATCCAGAATACCAGAGAGCTGCATGATGAACCAAAAAATGTACAAATACCAACATTATTCACCAACCTAAGTTGACAGATGTCACCATGTGTATTTCAAGAGCTGTCCTATCAAAACAATACAAAAGTAAGTCAAAATTCTCACTTAGGCTCATGGCAGCATGGAACATTAGAGCCAATGGTAAAGCTTTGGTAGTTTAGCATATTTAAAACACGATTGTTCAGTTGATTACGCAGACATATAATTGTCCTTAAGGATAGGTTAAAATCATATTTGATCATATTTTGCATTGTATCTATTTCATTATTATTATTATTATTATTATTATTATTATTATTTCTTAAATGTATTTATTGATAACAACTAAATGTCTAAAAGTCTCATAATATAGATTTTTTGGTCATATCACCCAGCTCCAGCATAGCAACAGAGTAAGGACTCTTACCTGCGTACATGTAGACTGTACATCCATACGGGACAGAGCATGAAGGAGTGTTCATAAAGTCAAAGAATTTGAGAGTTTGTCAAAACAAAATGAACACTGTGTGTATCAAAAAGTTCACAATGATCATATTTCTTGATAACTTTTGGCCTAAAAACCACAACAACCTTTTGTTAGCTACCAAACCGGAGATCACTAACCGGCCAACTAGAGACGTTCCAATACTGATACCAGTATCGGTTTCGCCTCCAATACTGTCTAAAACACTGGTATCTGTATCGGGGTTGTTGCACCGATCCGATACCACATAATAAAATCCTAAAGAATATCTACGTTAACGTAGTTTATTTATGTTCTTTTTCCGTTAAAAGTGACTGCCAAACTGGATAATAAAAGAAAATTCTGTGGCGTTCATTGTTTGTGTTTGTTCATGTTTCACAAAGAGTTTAACCTGAGCTAGACCGAACAACAAAGGTAGAAATCATATCACATCCATACAAGGATAGTAGTATACAGCTGTTAAAACATAATAAAATATATGACACGCTGGTATCGGATCAGTACTCGGTATCAGCCAATATGCAAGTTTAGGTATCAGAATCGGTTTAGGGAAGCAAAAAAGGTTATCGGACCATCTCTACTGCCAGCAAAGTAAACTGAATGGCGGGGATATACAGTATAAGATATGTTTAAAAGATCAACTTTCATCAAGAGTGTACAGCTTGACCTTCAGCTCAGGAAAAGTGAACAATCTTCCCGTGGTTAGCTGTTTAGATGAACTAGGGCTGTAACGCTATGAAAATTTAACCTCACGGTTATAGTGACCAAAATTATCACCGTTTTCGGTATTATTGGGATATTTTTTATATTAGCAGCAACTTTTTTCCTGCACATTCTGCAAAGAGTATAACTATCCTCAATCAACTGTCCTTTGGCATTCTTATAACAACTAAAATAGGCCGATGATTCAGACATAGTCCTCTCCGAGGGTTGATAAATCTCCTGAGCGTTGTCATCTCTTCCTTAAGCCATGATCAAAACTTCAAGAAACGCACATTGTAGGCAACGCAGTGCGCCCGCGTGGCAACTTCAGGTGACTCGGATGAAGTTGGGAAGGATTAAACACGCGGTTTCCACATTGTGGTAATCCACCGTTATAATATTGATATTTTAAATGAACACGTTAATTGTTATTGTCAACATTTTTATTGTAGGTTACCGTTACACCGGTAATTGTTACATCCCTAAGATGAACACAACAAAAGGTTCAGACAGTAATGTGCACCTTACAGGACTTTGGAATGCAAATGCATAACAGGTCATCAGGCAAAACACCATTCAAAACACCCAGTCTGTTGTTAGTGTGCAACAACCAGGATTATTAACAGACAGACAAGTTCAAGTGTTTTACATAAAAAAACAAATGGGGAGAACACACAGTTAACTATTTGCACCTAGTGTATTACCTGCTAAACGATGGGTGACACAATTTTCCACAATTCACACTACAAAACAGAGGAAAGAATTTTTTTTTAGAATGAAAGTACAAATGTGGGTTTTGAAGACTGCACATAGACAGTATATGGCATTATGTACTGAATTTATACATTTGACCATATCCAAGACAAGACTGATTAGCTTACGTATCATCCTGATATGCTAAATGACTTTCCACCTAGCACCACCCTGGACTAATTGCACTAAGGAGTGGGTGGATAAAATATGTTATAGTAGGGGCACTTTTATAATGTTTTTATAAATATATATCATACTAATGGTACATTTTCTTGGATATTAATTGAGAAAGTGTTTATAAATACAAAAGCTATTTAGAAATTAAACATCTTTAACTCTAGATTCCTGTCATATTCATATAAAAAAAATCCAATATTGGCATAATGCAGGCCGGTTTATTGATTTTCAACATAAGCTTTGATTGTCTAATACATCCAGAGATACTAAAGGAAAAGTTACCAAAGTATAAACTGTATCGTAACGTCATATCGCCCAACCTAAATTGCACTGGACATTATTGCAGACATGGTCAGATCATGTCTTGGTAGACATGTGTTACACGTGAGTTATACCAGAATCTCTTGTCAGCTTGCACATGGTCATGTGGACCACTAAAAATAGCCCCAGACATGTACAGTAATGACAGTAATGAATGCTGAGACATTCACTGAGGTGGGTGAAGCTGTCAAAGACGGGACTGACTCATGACTTGAGCAGTAGCTCACACATCACAGCATACCTGAGAGCACAAGTATGATGTATATTTAATATAACCTTTTATAACCCATAAGTCATGATAAAGCAGATTAGTGGAGGCTAATGTACAAGTAAGTTGGTCCCTCAGTAACAACACAGCAGTGTCCGTTCTGTGTCATGCATTTATTCGACTGTGGGTTGTGCATCAACAACAACAACAACAACAACCACAAGGCCCATTGCATCAATGACTCACCTGTTGTGGTTTCGTTTATCTGCATCAAAACGTTTTAAGGATGAGATAGTCATTTTTACTAAGCAGACAATTGAGTGTAATTAATGGCGATTATCCTTACACCGTATGGTACAATATCTTCGCCTCTCTTTAAACCTGTTGCATGTTGCCTCTTCACTGGAGGCTACCACACCCTCTTACAATTACACAATACATCATGGATGCATAAATAAGTTTCACACATTATACAGACCATTTTTTCCTAGACTAGGTTACAACTGCAGTTTCAGTAGAGTAAAATAGGCGGTTTGTCTTTTCAAATCTGTTACCTCAATCCTAATCTAGATTTTCTTCATCTGAATTAGTCATTTTTCATTTTAAGCTGTGTTGTTTGTGTGTTTTGTATTACTTTTACTAAGGGTGGGAAAAATCTGAAATCATATGTATCGCGATTTTTTCGAGATAATTTTTAAAAGCAATTCTGAGATTATTTTTTTTTACCAATGATTCACCTAATATTTTCTGTTCTGTATACGGTACCACTGACGGCGACTACATCATATTCATTTCTAGCAAAACAGACCGAAAGCAGAAAATCCGTGTTTTGTACTTCTTTACAAATGAAATAAATGTCTGACTGACTGACTGACACTCTTCTTATAAAACAATTAGTTTTTAGAAATGTTTAATGATATATTGTCTCTTGGATTGCTCAACTTTGTTGTTAAAGGCAATACAAATTGAACCAATTTGAAGCACCCATGTATTGTGAAAGAATCAAATCGGGACGAAAGCATATCATCCCAGCCCTTACTTTGACCATATAGTCTGAAGGTTGAGTTTATGTTCTTTATATGTTATACTAGATTAGTACTACAAATGATCGTGCCAAATTTAAACAAAATTTTGTGTTTTGGATTTACTTAAAGTACAGAGCAGATTAGGCAGTGATCTTCAGCCTGCCCTCTTTATCCCTGTGGCAGCTTAAGTCCGTCTCTGCCTTTTATTACTTGTCTAGGGTGAAGATTTTCCCCCTTATTACTTTTTCTAAAAACAGAGCCAACTGTTGGATGAAATGCACTGTAATAAGCTTACAATGAGTCAAGTGGGTTTATCACTTTGATGTTGCCTTCCCAAAGTGGAGTTCTACAGTACATCCGATATTCATTTTGCAGATTATTTTACGATGGCAAACACTAATTGCCAAATGAGATATCTTTTTGCAGCGGCATGTAGTGCCTCTCGGCGTGAAAAACAGCAGAGATGTGAGAGTAACACAGTGAGGGGAGGAATTTGTCAAGAGAGTGCAGTGACAGTTTTAGCACAACAAGCTTCTTTGCAATCATTTTCCAATTACTCCATTTCTTGTGAACAAAATGTAGCTCAAGAATTCGGTGAAACAGAAAAGCTCAATAGATCATATTCTAGTAAAACCAGGATCTTAATTACTAAGCCACATATTTAAACCAGCTGAAACTGGAGCCCATGATGGGACATTAGGAATTCCTACTCCACTAATAGTTGGACTTAATACTTAATACTTGTCTTGAAGCAGAAAATATTTCAATCAGCATTCATTGCTCAATAACATAAGTCACAGCAGTTGGTATGGCATAACTTCAGCTCAACAATATAACGTCATGGAGAATCTGCTATCACAGGGGGTTTCTGAGGGAAGTGAGAAACTGAGTGGAGCTGATACATTTTGCGCAACTTTAAGCTAAAATAGCTAGGGTGGTAGATCAAAGTTGAGCCTAGTGTCATGGTGTGGGTTGTGGTGCACAGCCTAGTACATATGTATTTAGCACACTTACGGACTGGGACACAAAGGTACATTTGAGTGGGATTCTACAAAGGAGGCCAAAATTATAGAAATGCATCTACCCTCCCTTTTCGGTGTTGGACATCCTGCAGACCTCTGGACAGAGCACTTGACTTTGCCCAGACGTCATTATGAGACCCATGGGTGGAGATAAAGAAGTTAAATGGGAGTACTGACGATTCCTCAGATGGAAAGAAACGTGTAAGAAAAGTGTAGTTTGACAAATTTGTAGAGTCGTTCTCCTTGAAGTAAAAGTTCAAGATGACTTGCTTCTGATCCAGTCATATGAGCAGACATGTGATTATTGTTGTGCTGAAAGCAGTGTAAAATATCACATGGACATAACATTGTTAGGGGACATATCTTTGACCATAATGACAATTGAAAAGGCCATGAACTCCTATCCAGCTCAAAGCAAGGGATGAACTGTGAATCGCTGCACTGGTGTGAATCACTGCATCTGGTAGCTGATGTATGCATGATACAATGGCTTTGTTATTGGCATCCCTTAGCATCAAGGGTTGGCAAGGGCATTTGGAGAAAACTGCAGCAATAATTATGCACTTAATAAAATCTATTTAATGAGTATCTAAGAAGTTTCTAAATAGTGGCATTCCATTTGGTAAGATAGTTCTTATTTCTAAGGAACTTGTTTATGAACATACCGTAGATCAATGAAGAAGCACTGGACAGAAGAGGCTTTGAACTGAAGGGGCAGTACTGTAAATAGAGGGTGGCAAGGCGTAGCCTTGTGCAATGCCGCCTAGACATCAGGAGTTGCATCAGCATACTGTAGTGATCACAAATGCTACCCAGTGACATTCTAAAAAGCAAAAAAACAAGAGACTTACTGTTCGTTGACGACAAAGATGCAATTGTCTTGTGAGGGTAAGCTTGAGACAGGATGCTTGCAGGTCACCTTCCGTTCATTGTGGCTATTGAGAATAGAGAGGGGGGAAAGGGGAAGAAATTAGTGGTCAATGTTAGGAAATTATACTGCATACAAATGTCAGGAAAAATAAGCCCATCAATAATTCTCGATTTAGCGTTAAAAACAGCCCTATTGATATGCTGCTTACTGCCCTGAAAACCCAAACATATTTTCAAAGAACTCAAGCTGTAAAGGCTTGAGAAAACTCTTCACCTGCAAAACATGAGAGCAGTTGAGGTAAAGTTTGTATTGGCTGAGTAGAAATGGGAATACTGAGACAAGATGGAACAGATACACAATATGTAAATACTATTAGCAGGCTGTGCCAAAGGAGGAATTATTCAATCAAAAACTGGTCCATTCTGTAAAACTGGTCCAACTAGACATATATTTGGTACAACAAGCACTTATGGCACGCCAAACAACAGTTTAAGTGCCTCATGACAAGACAAAGTATGGCATTAGGGACCCAAACAAAAAAGATGCTACATGGGGTCCACAGCAAAAAACCCTCTTTCCTTTCCAAATAAGAGCACACACACAGATTTTACCCCAAAAAAGTATGCAACAGGAAAAAATAGCAATTTAGATGTAGGTTAGTGTGTACCAAGCCCATTTCACCTTCAACAAAAGGCTTCAGCAGGCTGCCATCCTACACAACATCCAATGACAGATGTACAGAAGAAGCTACCCACCCATCCAGTTGGCCAATTACAGCGGCCCACAGTCCTTTCCGCCCTGACATGATTAGAGCAGCAGGTCACAGACCACAGTCTTTGAAGAGGAGTAGCCCAATGACTGGGGCCCTCAAAACAACAGCAGCTTTCCAGTAAAGTACAGTGTGGTTATTATGGGTGTGTGATCTGGATTGCGTGGGGGTGGAAGCCTCAGTAAACTTTCCAGTGAGAATGACAAGCTAAATAGTAAATCCTAAATCAAGTTTTGTTTTCAATGGCATAATTAGAACAGTGACTGCACTGTTAAATTAATTCAAGCTCCAGATCCAGTTCATTAGCTTCCTATACCATAACCTACACCTTAGAAATGGAAAATCTATGGTTATTTTGATTTTACTCGCAGTGAGTTACAACTAGGGGAAGTTCAATAGCAGTAGAGAGTATGCTATTAATATATTAATCAAATATATTGACAGCAGTAATTATTGAACAAGACATTAGACAAAATAAGTTGCAAGAGCTGCAACCATCTTCAAAGCCCAAAGCCACTACTGCTTTAACTGGACAGTTATTCTATATTTCAGCTCAGTTAGGCTGAACTATAAACAGAAGGGAGTCAAGCTACAGCCCAAAAATAACAGTTTTTAAACAAGGGGTACTCATATACTGAAAGGAGCAAATACTAAGCATGAAATAGGGGGTTTAGTTTCAGTTTAGCCAGGAGAGCAACAATCTCCACAGCTCTGGTCTATAATTACCAGAGGCACTGTTGGCAGCAGAGCACTCTGTGCGGTCTTTGGGCAGACCAACGGCACCATTTTTTTTTTATCCCTTCACACATGCCTATGCTCTTCTGCACATAGGTTGGCTACAGATTTAAGAGAATAAAGAAAGTCTGGATAGGTAGTCATGTACACAGTAGTGGGATGAAAGAATGAGGTTATGCAGAACTGTGGATGGAATTCAACAATCAGTTAAACTATCCAATACTTGAGTATATTTAAACTTTGATACTCTGAATCCATACACCACAGGTTTGCTTTCATGTGGTACTTTAGCCATGGTTAAAAGGAACAGAGGTTTTAATATAAGGGTGCATTTTGCCAACCTATTAATTGGCAATGCATGCAATTTCATTACAAGAGAGAAAAGTGTTTGATACCTTCTATCTACAGTATGTAAAGGAAATCCCTCTACAATATCCACTTTGGTAGGTAGGTCTTCTTTTATCGAGTAACCTAATCTTTGGGATCACACAAATTTGGAAATGTACTTTCTTATTGCATGGCTATTTGATAACTGTTTAATGAACTGACTATCTCAATGACAATAACTACTAAAGCTCTCTCTCGCACTCTACCCACTGACCTCCATGTGAAATGGGCAGACATAATGTAAGGATAATTTACCCTGTAAAAAATCAATAAAGTGTCACATCAAATTAATTTTAAAGAAAATTAATGTTTGACTTCAATCAACTGAAACAGTTTTATCCGTTTGTAGGCTAGAAGCAGATACACCTGATATAAAAGATATTGTAAATGATATGGGCTAAATAAAAGTGTTTAAATCTATTAGTTAAATATCACCTTCAAAATAAAGTGGATCAAGAGTCTTAGGGTTACACCTATAAAATGAAAAGACCCTCCTGATGTTCACAATGTTTTTGCACATGTGTTGACTGAAACATGTGCGAGGTTAATGTTTTTAAAAAGGGGGTTGAGTCACATCAAAGAGCTCATATATCTATACGGACAGAAGCTATTTGAGAACGTTCAAATCCTTCCCAATAATACATGTGAAGGAGGACAAGGAGTTCTTAAACCTCAGAGGACAACATGAGTGCAATGAAGTAACACAATGTTTGTGGTTGTGTGTAGGCCAAAAACGGCAGGGTAACAGCAGTACACATTTCCTGTTCAGTAGATAAATCTCCTTTTGGACAACCTACAAAAGTAGCCCATGAAAATGCATGGTTGTCTTCTTTGAAGTACTCTTTAAGCTATTTTATTATCATATTCATATTGTATTGTAGTGACATTTAGCATGCCACTGTGACAGACTTGATGATGCTGTGAAAAAGAATGAAAGCATCCCACATTGCAGATACGGATACTATTCAAAATTAGTTTGGTGTGCCCCCACATTATCAAGCTATTGTAAAATGATTTCATCTGAAGAAAAGGAAGAATGTAAGATGAGATTCATTTTGTTAATATTTAGTTAACAGATGACCTTTTATTAGGGTTACTGAAATAAGTCACATATTTCCATCAATTGTAGCTTCATAGTGTATTCTGTTCCATTTAGTTAACAAGGGAGCCATCTAACATGTTGTACCCTGCCTGTTATTCAATAACAGGTTGGCAGAGGGATATGATGAGATGCTGAAGAATGTTTTGTTTTGAGTCTTGAGTTGTTTGACACTGGAGGAAATGTGATTAAAAAGTGGACCAAGTTACACAGTCGAAGCTGTCTCTGTGCCCTTACTCTATCCACGCCCCGAGCGTATTGTATGTAGTAACAAAGAGTTACCAGTTAACGCTAACAATCACTAGCGTTACACTATCATCAATAGCTGATTGCAAATATGAGAGGATTATACTGCAAAACAATTGTTAGAATATGTGGGTTGTGCGCACACAACATAAGGGCCCTCTAAAAAAACATTACTAGATGATAATATAATCAAAGTTGATGATAGCAGCCATTGTTGCATCTAAATTAACTACAAGCTCAAAATCTCTTTTTGGGCAAATATGTTTTTCAAAATACTTCCGCCAGCTAATCTTAGCTTAAAACATCATTTGTAATGGTCACACATGCTCTGGAGGATGTGGTCTGTGGTCACTACAATCAAGATGAAGTTAGCATAAAATTACAGGGCTAAGGAGATGTGGGAGCTTATGGTAATGCTTATGCTTCAATAGAAGACAAAAACATTGTATTCTCTTCAGTTAAAGGTGCTGTAGGTATGATTGCAAGGATCCAGGACTTAGCCAAAACATTTGAACATCAATAACTTTTCAGTCCCTCCCCCCTTTCCGCTGAAACGGTCTCCTAAGCTCCACCCCCACAAGGGACAATGAATAGGCTCGTTCGAGATGAACTGCGCCTCGCCTGTAAAGTGGACGAGAGCAGGCGGCAGCAGCGGGGGGCGGTGACAAAAAGCTGCGGTAAAGTCGGACAGTTTCCAGCCGATTCCAGCCGCCTTCAGGCTGGACAGGAAGTGATGAAAACACTGTGGTGCGATTCCGATTTAACAAAATATAATCAGACCCACACATCAGCTGGTACACAGTCTCCAGTTGTTTTAATTATGACAGAGTAGCTGGCAAAGTGCTCTACATGCGACCTGTTGCTGATTTTAATGAACAACAGACTGGAAATGATCCGTGATCTGAACGGATTTATCTCTTTGACTTCTAAACTTAACTATCAGCCTCACAACATGTGTTCTGGACAGAATAAGTCTTTAAATCAGACAAATGCATTAAAATCGCTCCGATTCAAAAACAATAAAAAGTTTATATAAAACGTATCATGTTGTAAACCAATCAGGTGTTAAATCAGCTGAGAAGCCGGCGTTTCCCAGCATGCTGGGTCCGCCTGGGTCCGCCTGGCTCTTGCAGTCGGTGAAAGCAACTGCGCCGCTGCGTCTCAGAACTGCGGCCGCCTTGCTCTCGTGGAGTTTCCGTTGCCCACGTGTGCATGACGTAGAGCAAGTCGGGATCAAGTCGGACAAATCTAACCGGCATGCAACGGCGCCGATCGCCGGTGCATCGATTCTGCGCAGACCTGGCTCATCTCGAACGAGCCTAGTGTGTGTGCATGAGCAGTGACTGTCACGCGTACAGCCCCCACCCCCGGCCCTGATTGGAGGATCTGAACAGGGAGCTGTGGATTTTAGCAAATTGCACTACAGGCTGTAGGTGGTGTCAGAGGAGCCAGATTTAAAAATAAATAAATAAATAAATAATAATAATAATTATTATTATTATTATTATCTGCTTTATGTAGTTCTACTTGAACATAGGGTCAGTTTCAGCAAATATGATAAAAAGTTTTATAAATCTTACCTTAAGTTTAAGAGTTGTTCTTGTTTTCCAGAGGGATATGGTGGTTTATTGGGTGGGTAAAGGGTACCAGAAAGTTCCTTGCCTCTTGACTTCAGATATATGGAAGTGAGGAACTAAGACTGGCAGTGAGAGCTGACCACCCTGTAGTGGGGAGGGTTGGGCAAATCAGGACTGTCCTGTCCACAATAATTATCAGTGAGCTGCAGTAATGAAGAGCTTAAGGTCTGGGGGTCAACACTCCACAGGATTAGCTTTTATTGTTCTGGGTGGGTCTTTGATCCCTCACTCCTCTTCTACAGTTTAACAACAAACAAATGAGGGGCTCCAAAAAGGATCTTTATATCAGAGAGAAGAGAAAAGGTCTTTATGAGTTTTGACAACATTTTGTTGGGTTATAACACCAGAGTTGGGGCCCACACTAGAAGCTCCTTTATGTAATTATTTTACTTCGGAACCAAACCTGCAGTTCACATCTCTGCTTGATACACTTTTAAAGAGATGAGGTGGGGGGCAAACATTTTGTTTAGCATTCCATCTTATTTATGTCTGAGAAGCCAAAAACAGCCATTTACTGCTAATTTTGGACCATTTTCACTGAGAAAATATCTTAGCGGTTCATTCAACAGTTCAAAAGTTGTTTCTGTTGAAGTTCTAAAATGATTGCCATACTCAAAACATATCTTCATTAACCTTTCTATTTATTTGAAAGTAAGGAGGAGAAGAACTAGATAAGAAAACTTAGGTCAAATAAGAGACGTGGCATTTGAAAAAAGTTACAATAGGGGTTACTATTATCATTACAGCCAACAGGCCAAATAGAAGATGGAAGAAAAAAATAAAAACACTACTTGTGGTCATTTGTTTTGTCATTCCTTTTCAATGTGGAGGAAGTGTAAACACTCGAGGGAACTTCCTCATTCTGTGTTTTATTAAAAAAAAAAAGTTAACATGAAGAGTTATCATAAAGAGTCTGAACTGCTGTAGCTAATTTGGATACAGGGGAATTTAAGGAAAATAGCTTTTAAATTACAACTAGGCAACTTCGACACTGATACTTAGTAAGAAAATGGAAAAGAACCTACACTTTATTGTATGGCAAATCAAGCAAATCAAGCAATCAAGCAATCCAGCCTTATTTCCTCAGGATATGATCTAATGAGCTGACACATAGTCAATCCAGTAGATGCTTCAATCACAGCCCTCACAGTAGCATAGGTGAGAAGATTTTACACATTGCCTAGTAGGATCACACCCTTATCCTAGCAGTGCTGAGCTAGTGAAATCATGCCATCTCATTTAAACTAGACTGCATGGTACACATTTTGGCTCTGGCTACCTTAGCCCATATCCATGTTCTCACATATAACTCTGCATTTACACATGTGACTATTAGCTGACATTTAAAACTAAGTGCATGTACCAACATTGTCAAGATCACACACAGTTATAGATACTTTTTAAATGCCAGGAAAATGTCTTAGTCTCTTTAACAAATCCAACTGCAAATCACCAAACAGAGCCTTTAAGCGATAATTAATTCTCTTGGTAATGCTCATAAATGTAATCCTATTACCCAGGAAGGAACTTGGACACAAATTTAGGCAAGGCCAATGACTATTGAATAAAGCTTTTTCACATTATCAGGTGAGTATTCTTAACTAGCATAAAAAAATAATTGGTTGCAGTGGAACTCCTCAATACCTCATTGACATTGAGGTATGAATAGCCCTTGTCACAAAAGCTGAGCAGAACCAGCAAAATAGGCAGTTTGTAAGTGGGCGTGTGTGCGTGTGCGTGTGTGTGTGTGTGTGTGTGTGTGTGTGTAGGGGGGGAAGCAAGATAAAAGACAAAACAGGGGCTTTGCAGTCCCCGAGAGGTCTATGAAATGCAGAGTGGCCACATGAAGCAATGTTCTGTCACAAAATGGTAATACCTGGACTACTGTAATGTCCTTAATAAATATCTTTAAGGTAATGTTGTGGAAAACTTGCATCACACCAAAATCACTGCTGATAACATAGCCAGCCTGTTAAGCTTTACTTTCACCTTAGACCTTTTTTCTTAACCACGGAAAACAGCTGCTCTTTGGGGCTACAAAACAGATTTTGTTCAAACAATTCAATTAGCAGCCCCCTCAAAGCAGCTGTGACAAAGTGTGTCAGGAGCTGAACGGGCAACTCAAGAATATTTTGGAGTCATGGAAACAAGCTGCCTTCTAAAAGGAAAAATACAACATTGAAAAGTGAAAGAAGTGAAATTATGTATTATGGAGAAAATTCAAGAAGTTCAACTGCAGTGTATTGCAGTGATGTAAAACCAAGCCTCATTGTGGCCTTCTGACCAGAGGCCAACGTGATACAACTGTTCTTCAGTAGACGAAAGGATTGGTTCCTTAAAAAGGTATTTTTATGAAACAGAAATTCCAAACATTACATTAGCATTTCAGTGTCTGTAAAACTCCCTTAGTTAACCATTCAATGTTCAATTTCAGGCTTCATTAAAGACAAAAGCATGCTAGCATTCAATACAACTTTCTTAGCAGATAAAGCACATGGAGGAAACACAAAGGCAGTCTGTCAAAAGTACTGTATAAAAAAAACACTGATATCTGTGATGTCAAGTCCTGAAAGTGAGATAGACGTCACATCCATACTGTGTTGCGATGTAGGTCAATTGCAGGACAAAGAGCAGTATCACCCAAGATAGTAACCAGACTCTTCTTATCAAGGTCATATTCTTAAAGACATACATGGATGAAAAGCTGTGAAGTTGCAGGCTTGACTAGCATTTTTAAAGAAGGGAAAAATGTTTAAAAACATTACCCTCAACTTTGATTTATACTGTTAAAGACTAGACTAAAAGCAAGAAGTGGGAAGTAACAATTGGTTTAAGGTGTTTATTCCGGTTTCAGGAGTGTATATGACCGCCAGAGCATCAGGACATCTCTCTGCAGCTTTTTACCATTTATCTCTCATGACTCAAAGCCTGAAATCAAATGCAGCTACACCCTCCTCTCCCCTTGATGCGAATGGACTGCATTTTCTATAGCACTTTTCTAGTCTTCTAGACTACTCAAAGTGCTTTTACATAGTACTGGACCCTTCACAATTCACACACATTCATACACTGGTGGTCGAGGCTGCCGTACAAGGTGTCAGCTGCTTGTTAGATAAACATTCACACACATAAACACACCGATGGCACACGCAATCGGGAGGAACACAATATGGAACCAGAACCAAGGACACTTTGACATGGGACTGCAGGGCCAGGTATCGAACGACGAACCTTCCGATTGGTAGCTCTACCACCTGAGCCACAGCCACGCCAGATGTCTTCTGCTCAGTGGGTGCTGGGGCTGGACTAGCAGCCAATAACAGGGCATCTGTATATCTCCATTACTGCTAAGCTGCTCTTTACTAATAAGTGTCTCCCATTGATACAATTTAGTTGAATGGATCATCTTAATAAATTTGCTCTATCCAAGATTTTTTATTGAATATTTCTTAACAGTCTATCCAGCTAAAAGGTCTGCAAAAGAGATGTAAACATTCATTGGATGTGAAATCAAATATATTGGTCAATTGACTTCCTTAAAAGAAGTTTCTTTGTGATTGCAATTATGTTTTTCAATCAACTCAAGGGTTTGATGAAGGAGCATCCCACCCCCAGGCTGAACAACACAAATAAATTCTGTCTGTAGGGAACATTTCTGAAACACCGATGACTCCAAGTCTGTAGGAAAACACTGAACATCGGGGACAATGGTCACTGAATGAGATCATGGGAAAAGAGAATAAGTACAGCATAGCTGTTCCGTCTCTCCTTTATCCTAATCTTTTGGCTTTGTACAGTGATAGCAACAAAACAAAAGTGCTAAACCACACTATACTACATGTATGACATATATGTAATACTGTTAATACATGGGATATTAGTTAGACATTTCAAACAACTGGTGTTTGCAAACAACCACTTAGTATTTAATCAGTCAGACTATACAGAGAGGATCTTGACCACAAGCCACGATATACGTTTTGTTGCCATACGTTTATATGCAAACACAAAAATAGTGGCTAGCTTTATAGATGATGTGTGTGCATGCTCGACAAATTGAGTTCAACAAAGAACAGATAACATGCCTAAAAACACAAACTCCTGACAAACTAGTTCAACGGCTCCCTGTCTGTTTATAAAAATTCTGGCAACCACACGATCAAAAAAGCAAATACAATAAAAAATGCATGTTGCTCAGCTGATCTAGTTGATGTGATCTGGTCTACATTGGTTATTATAGAAAGGACATAGTCTAGGTCACTGCAGAAAACATAGTGAGCAAGGGTATAATTATAAATCTCATCCAGAACCATATATCTGATGCATATTAATTGAATAGAGTCAACGAGGACAAACAGTGGCCCTTCAAGACTGCTTACAGTAAAGTAATGGTCAAAAAATCTAAAGTATCTTCCCTCAAGGGGTTTGTTTTCACTGTTGTGCAACTCAAAACTCCTGTGGCTCAGAATTAACTGGATAACAGAATGTGAATTTCTAAAACTATGAAAGATAAAAATGTAATATTTTATTTGTAATTTACTTTTGGCATTGCAGGTCCAAAGTAGGGTAGGAAAGAGGTGCTTATTACAACAAACATGCACTATTTCTGTTATGAGGGAAAAGAACAAATAATAAATATTTGTTTTAAATCTGCAACTAATTACAGAAGAGAACACAAAAAAACGGTCCTCATTGAGTAGCATTTATACTACTAGGTAAACTCTGAGTATAGGGAATCCTTTTTTTAATCAAGGAACCTCTGCTTTGACAAAAGCCTGACAAACTACGGTCTCAGTGTGTGGTGCTGTCCAGTGCAAAGAACGGTGTTTGCACATACAGCCATGTGAAGAACAAAACGCTGACTGGAAGCTGGTTAGAACTGCAATACAGAAGGAGGCAACCACAGCAGCTGCATCCATCAAATAGCCCTTTACCTTAAACATCCAAAACCCCTCAATCATTATCGGGTTTGGAGCAAATCCCACTCAATGTATTTAGTGTAATGTATGTCGCACACGTCGACAGCACTGCAGGTTTTTACTTACAATGAACAGCTTCCATAAATGTCCAAGCAGTCAAACAAGAGCGGTGAAGTCAAACGTGCAGGGTATACAAGTAACCGTTGTATCCAAATGTGAACGTCAGATGTAACGAGCTGAGAGTTTCTTGTACTTTGAAGAAGCGTGTGTTGTGAAGTGTGCTCAGTCCGCTGCTGCTGGGCTCGCGGGGCAGGAGCACTCGCGCAGACTGCTGCGCCGCGTGCGCCCGTAGTAGAGACACGCTGAAACCCGAGAGGCGATGATGTCACGGTCCGGATGTAAAGAAAGCAAGGTGGCCAGCAGCGCTTTTATTCTTCCCTCCTAGCACAATTACAAACCGAGCGAACAGAGGATGTACGCGCACGCACGCACGCAAACACACAGAGAGAGAGAGAGAGAGAGAGAGAGAGAGAGAGAGAGAGAGAGAGAGAGAGAGAGCAGCTACAGTGTGATGATGGTGTCCTGGTGACATGAATAGAAAAACACGTCCTTACTTTCCTCTACAGTAGTCGCGCAGGACTTATTCTTTACATGAAAACTCTTCCACACGTGGAAGAAATGCATGGAAAAAACATGGGACCCTCTAGCTGTAAGTGCTATATTTCAAAACCACATGGAATAACTAAAGTGACACCATATCCCAGATTTAAAGTTGTTCCGCTGTTTATTTGGGATTGTTCCCAGGCAGGTCAATAATATAACACACAGGCCTAGCCCTAATTGAATTTGAGCTTTATTTCCTCAGTGAGCTGTTATTTCTGGCATTTGCCTCCTTATATGAATGTGAATAGCTGCACCTCCCTCAGCTCATTCTTCAACAAGTCCTGACAAAGGGGCATGTTGAAAAATGAGCTACGGCTGCGCTGGGGTTTAAAAGGCTAATCATGAAAGTATTTGAATCATCCCCATGAAGTTGTGGTGAACTTTTGTTGCAAAACATTGTGGCCACAGTTGAAGAAATTGTAATACTGTATCTTAGCTGTCCCCTCGTGTCCACTCAAGTTACTGGAGCTACGCTATCGGATTAAAGCTTTTTAGTTTCAATAGGATGAAGTGAGAGAAAGAACTGAATAAGTAGGTTCAGCAGGGAGCTTGCAGCTATTGAGGACATGAAAGACCGGATAATGACCTCGGCCCCAACCTAGAAGCCAAACAGCTCCACTCATCAACCTGCTGGGTGTAGTCAATGGTGCAGGAAGACACCCAGAGACCGTCAATACGCTCTTTAGTAGGTATTTTTCTCTTTCTTTCTTTCAGTGATTTCCTAAGAGTGTACTGTAGCTCTCAAAGACAATATATTTTAACAAAAACTGAACACAAATACTGACTGCATTTTTGTGGGTGTAAAACACCCAGAGGCATTACATTTATCAACACCATCAATAATATGTTGACCAGCTCTACTACATAAATAATGCATCATGCTTCCATTAGAAAAGCGTGGAAGGGAGGGGGGTTACACTAAAAAATTCAGTCCTTTTACTATCCTTGGTCCTCCGGGGAGGGCCTCACATGCTGGGGCCTGGAGCCAGGGGATATGGCCACCACCTGGGGCACAACATTGGCACCATACCCCCAAGAGAAAGCAGAGAGAAATGGGAATGAGTATCTGGAGGATATGTGATATATTTAGTGACCCAATCCATGAAATATGAATCTGTGGTGAATAAGGAGCTTGTGCTCCAACGGCCACAAAAAGGTGTCAGAGGGGAAAGTCAAAGCAAGCTGTTTAGCCATCTGTGTGTGTTGCCACATGAGAGCAACACACACATGCCACATTTTTTTTAATCCCAGGATAACTGAATCAATAGTTTGCTTTCAGTGTTCAAATGCAGTGCTGCTCATAAGTATAGGAAACCCTGCTTAAATGTACTAAAAATAAGAATTAAAGTCATCTTTTGGAAATGTATGTTGTTATTGCCTTAATTACTAAATGAGGAAAACGCCAACCTTTAAGGACACCAGTTTTCTTTGTGATTAAATAATGTATTGTGAATAAATAAATGTTCTTCCTTAAAATACAGGGGGCATGAGTACTGTATAGACACCCCTATATTAAATTCCCATAGAAGCTGGCAGATTTTTAATTTTTAAAAGGCCAGTTATTTCATGGATCCCCACATCATCACATACCCTTCACCAGTGTGGTGTTATTTCAGTCAGCTTAATAGCTGGTTTGATTTGCATTGAGAGATTATTTTATGGAAAGTACCCCATGCCATTCTCCAGGTATGGTGAAAGGTATGTGATGATGTTGGGTTATTTTAAATCTAAAGACCAATGATATTTTCTCAGGATGCATTGTATACTGGCCTTTAAAATTAAAAATCTGCCTGCTTCTATGGGAATTTAATATAGGGGTGTCTATATTCATGCCCATGTATTTTATGGAAGAACATGTATTTGTTTATGATACGTTGATATGTTTATGAAATTTTTTTTATTTTCATTGTGAAGCCCATCACATTGTTATAAAAACAGGACAGGGTGGTTACAGACAAGTGCATTTCTTTCACAGGCTTGATCCTTACAACACCGTGCGTATTATCAAAGTATTCTATACAATGTTCCTAACTGCTTACTCGTTGTAAGTCAGCCTGGGGCCATTTGCTATAAAATAATAATTTTTAAAAAATGATAAAAAAAGTTAATGTCACAATCACAGGCCGCAGCATGCATTTTCAGGCTGGGTTCAAAATCACAAAGTAGGCCTCAAGACTAAAAATGTTGTTTGGGGAGACCAAAAGTACTACACATGATTAACCCAGCAGCTGAGCCTCTGTTCTGATTACAACTGTATGCTATTTGTTGTAATTTCCTTTTTTATAAATTTGGAAACATGCCAAACTCTGGCTTAATAGTGGAAAAAATAGTCCTCACACCAGCTCATCTGGCAAATAGTAGAAGTGGAATACCTAACTACTGTTCCGAGAATCTGTTGGGGGGGGGGTGTTGTATACCAAGGTCATACAAACTCTGTTTCATCTCAACTCAAAACTTTAACTACACTCCATTTTATGGCTACACACCATTAGGCTTTATGACAGAGTAAGGATAACATGATGGGCAAGCTCAGATGTTATCACAGCGGAGTGGTCTGGCTCCACCACTCCTGTCTAGCCGTCAAATCTCAAGGCCTAGTAAAGTAACGATGCACTGTGTGTGACAGGTAGGTACAGAGACTATGAACAATAGCTACAGCTGTACAACCTAATGCAGTCAGTACAATAGCCTTGCAATGTGCAGTACTACCTTTACAAAGCTTATTATGGTGATGAGTCATCTCCCATCTCGTTTGTTTTCAGGCCAGTTTGTTTTGATTTTATAGCAAAGAGTTATGTTGTGTCCCTGCCCCTTGAATATAAAAAGATAGAAAATATAAACTGTTTCATGCACAAAGTTTTATAAATCCAAAGTGTGAATAGCAGAACATGCTGTGCTAATGCTGTTCTGTTGTTTCTATAAGCATGCATACCTTGAATTGCATAATATGTTTTTGTGTCTAGAAACCAGTTGTCCTTTGCAGTACAGAACAGGGCAACTGAATCCATAGGGTAGTCTATGGATGAAGCTCAGAAGTAAAAAGACATAAAAAAAAAAACTCCTACACTGTACATTGTACCAATTATCAAGGAGCAATGAAGCATTTCTTTTCAACTACAGTTTGCACTAGAGGCTTCATCCGGTTCTCAGCTGACAGATGCCAAGGAGAAGCTTTCAGACTCATTAACTGCCCACACAGAGTCACAGAGAGATGGGAAGGCAGAGGGAACCGCAAAGTGTTCACATGTTTATCCACTCTCAGAGGATCCTCTCCTACCTGCCCACTCACTCTCGTCTCTGACTCTTTCCTCTTCCACCTACACTCCCACGCTCTCTCCTTTGTCACTAAGGTGCAGGTTATTACCTGCTGGTGTTCTGAACAGCTGCAGGTACAGTGGCTGCAGGCAACAATAGTCTGAGGTAGATAGTGAAGAAGACGGCCCAAAATCTGAGAGTTTGCCAGCACTCTGCAGGGCCCTCTGTTCCAACTGAGTGATAGCGCGAGAATACATGCATGCATAAACACTTCCATTACCAGCTTGTCTTTAGGGAGCCAGTGAGAAGATTGACTGAAATGGCCAGCCTTTTGGTGCATTGGTGGATGAGTGTCTTGGGGAAGAGGGTGTCTTCCGCTCCAGTAATTAGCTATGTGCATACAAATGGAGCTGAAAAATAACAACAGACTCCTGGGTGCCTGAGTGGTCATTATTCACAGACAAAAGACCAGGATCTAGTCACTCCAGTAACATCAGTGAATTGGAAATTACTTTTATTCTCAACAGAAGACTTTGTTGAGGTCAAATATCCGATGAATATTAACATGCATGCGAATATAGTCATTTTTATTTGTGAAGTGAATTCTGAAATTAAACATAACTTGAAATACAATGACTTCTAGCTAATTTATCCGTCTCTGCAATGGAGACAATTGTTGGGAATTGAGAAATCTCAGAACAAGACAGGTTTTATTCTCTGCCTTGACTACAGAGAGATGAAAGTATTTTAAATTACTCTTTTAAGTTTAATTTTGAAGTGTACTTCACAGTGCACAGAATGTCAACATATTAAATGGCAGATAAGCAAGTGCTCTTAACATTTTTATCCATGACTCATTTCAAAATATCTTTTTTGGAGGGATATAATGAAAGGAAAAGGTGTTTACACTAGCACACTGAAGAAAAGACTAATTAGAAAAAGATCAAAAGGAATGTGGCTAATTTTGCAGAGGCTAACAAAATGGGCCAATCAATGAGGAAGTCAAACTCAAAGTCCCCCAGGCTGCCAGGAAGTTTAAGAGAGCTGAATCCTCTCATGAATTACAACACCCTACTGACCATAATTACATGAGCAGTCCAAAAATCACTGTGCTAATGACGCATTGAAAATCAATAGGCTGCTTCTAGGATCGGTCTCATACAAGTATAGGAACAGATATGGAGGCACGGGCAATGTGCAGTCCTGGCAGTACACCAAGATGGAAGCAAAAGAGTGGGAGGAAAATTAGGCCTGCAGATCAGTGAACCCACAGTGTTTTTCAAGCACAATGACTCTGGTGGATGACATCAAAGAAGGTCAGCAGAGAAGAGAGGGGTCGGACAGACCCGCTTCACTGCTCAGGCTGCTTTGTGAGCCTTGGCAACGCTGACAGTCACAAATTCCAAACTTTGCACGTCAAAACACCAATAGCAATGCGCTCTAGCATGAGCCTTCACCCAGTCCAGCCAACTTATGACTGCTTGTTGCTGAGAGGCTTTCTTTATCCATTAAATTCAGTATCAGAGGCAGAGGCTCCCAACTCCAGTCCCCCAAGAAGTATTTATAGATGCTTTACATCTCGGATCATAAAACAGACAGCACCGGCCTGTCAACTTTGTGTTTACGACAGTGAGGTAACCAAACACAGAGGTAATTATTTGGTCATGAATAATGTATGGTGGAGGATAAAGGAGTGAGGATAAACACAAAACCCTTTGGGTAAGTACAACATCAATCTGTGGGGCTTCAGTTTTGCAGAATGATAAGATAAGTATGTTGTACAGTACTGGGTCCTCTGAAAAACTGTGAAAAAAAGTTGTTGAAGTATGTCATATAACTGCTAAGCACTGAGGCTAGCAGAGAAAGGTGGATATGGTGTTCTTATGCATACATTACAACTCTTACACTGCACATGCACTGGAAATTAGGTCTCTGGTCCCTAATATTGCCCCTAAACTTGCACTTAGAACCAGTGTACAAAAGAAATGGATTACCATGCACCACTGGACCTGATGACACACCCCACGACATGGATAATGATAAGGAATTTAACCTGTGAAAGGAATAACTGGGTCAAACATGGGTTGACATTAGATTCAGTTGACCAGTTCAGTAGATATGCATCTCTCTCATATGAAAAGGGTCTATGAGAACATCATGGTGGCTTACTTTATAGCCATAGTATAAATTGTTTAATAACGCATTGAGTTACAGAGCATAATAAGAAAATCAAGTCATTGGACATAAAAGCCACTACTAAAATAACTGAATGCACACACCATGGCATCTTATTCGCAGTGGTGAAGCACAATAGTGCTACACAGACCCTTTCAAGTCCACTCACACTTCCTCCAGATAAAAGCTAGCCGAGGAGTATAAGTCAGGCAACATTCACTTTCAGCTTCCACAGAGGACACATAACAAGGTGCACATAGTTCATTGTGAGCCTAATGAATGTATTAACTCCTGTTTTGGGGCATAATAGGCCTGTTGGGAGTGGGTAATGGTGCTGATTTGATGGACCAATAACATCAACCACATCCAGATCCACATTGAGCCTCCATGACAACTACAAAACTGATGATGCTACAGCAATGAAGAAGCAAAGCACAGTATGTATCATCACTCCTATCAACTAATTTCCGTCATGAGATTATGTTGTAGTTTCTGATTGATTATAGAGATTAGCCCTCAGAGGCAGAATAAGCTCCTCTCTCACAAATGTCTAAAATATACAGTACAGCAATAGAGCAAAGACAACCCGTATGCTGTGAATGTAATCTGCATGTAAAAATATGGGTTATGTAGCCATTCACAAAATACTTTGTATTTTACTTTGTTCTAAACAATCATAACTTTATCTTTTCAGTGAATGACTCCAGATCAGCACCAGATCACAGCCACAAGAACAATTTACTGGCTCCAACGACCCCTTTTTCTTTCACGACTACTTCCTTCATTGCTAAAGAACTGAGTGAAGACTATTCAACTGTTCAAGGACTAAAACACCATCACCCCACTATAAAAAGGCTGAGGTTTTATGACACTCACTTATTTGAAAACCAAAGTAATTGTCCAAATGCACATAAATGGGAACAAAGAACTGAAATGGTAAAGAATTTCTTTTGAATTAGTTAGTCACAGCTGCAGAATGGCTTCAACAGGTGCAATTACTGTAGGAGTTGAGAGAGTGAGACTCAGAGGTAGCGTAAGCTACTACAGCAATGGCTATTGTAGAGGCCTGAGGGAGGGATGTATGTTATATTTCTCTCTGCGTTGTTATAGCTGGCACTGCTGGTTCTTAATACCCACTTTGAAGTACAAGTGTATGTGTGCTACAGGAACAAAATTACTGTATTTATATTTCAATAAAGCTCTAAAAATGAAGACTAAAACAGTGTTTGACTGAGAGACATACTCACTGTGCCCCAGTTCCATGGTACCTACTAATTAAGCAGGTTTGAAGAAGGCAGTGTGAATGCTTGATTTTTGAATGTGAGGAAATGGAGGCCCAGCCCACTATACAAAACTTATGTCACTATAAAATATTATTGCGAAAATGAAAAGACTAAAGAACGTAGTGACAGCCTTGTGGCCGTGTTCTTCTTTCTGCTGTCTGTTTTTGTCTGTCCTTGTATGTTAGCAACATGTTGTGATGGGAAGGGTCACCTTAACTGATATTATCCACATGGGTTGGCCAGGCTATTTAAACTGGCTCCTCATTCTGTCTCTATCACTCTCACCATCATCACCTCTCATCTTCGATTTTATTCTTCTTCTTTGAATCTCCTACAAAATACCACAAATCCACTCAACAAGACAAACATAACTCACTTGCAGACTTCCTTTTTCAAGTTAGTCTTGTCTTAATTGTAATTGTTGAAATAAAACAGAGCTAAAACTATTATAAAATGAATCTGCAACTATTTAGATAACCATTTCAACATTTAAGACATTTTTCAAGCAAAGTTGCCAAACATTACATTGTTTTGCATTTTAAATGAACTGATTTTATTTATCTTGTGATAATGGGCTCTAGGAAAGTGTGTTGAGCATTTTATAGACCAAAAAATAATTAGCAAAAAAATCAATAATGAAAACGACAGTAATAGTAAAACATAGTTGCATCCTGTGTGGTCTCCTTCTTTGTATAGCTCATTGAGGCTGTGCTGTACCAGACTCACACACAGAGAGCAAGAGAAATGTAGTGGTGGTAGTAGTAATAGATCAAGGTTTTGATCCACTACCAAGCCTTCAGCAGTGGTGAGCATGCTTAGTAGGCCTGCCAGAGGGCTAGGCTCCTGCTTTGGCCTACTTCTGATAAAAACCAATAATGTCATTGCAACTTTATTTGCAGTGTGTGTGTCACTCTGACAGAGTGTGTGACAAAGAGGAGTGTGTGCCCTCAACATAGGAGCAAAAGCCAATTTAATCGACAACAGCCACAAACAAATAATACCACCCTGGGTGATGGGCATTATTGATCGGTCCAACATCCAGAACTTTAACAGGCAAAGATATGGACACACTGTAGTTAGCCACAATCCCAATTGCAGCTGAAGGAAAATAACTTTAATTCCAGATCAACAGAGAGATTGGCATCACTTAACTGACACTGTAATGAAATGCAATAAATGATCTGTTAAGCTCTAGTTCCTCCAGTCCCCAGGCAAATATAGCTGCTAGCGTGAGCAGAGAGACGGGGCAGCACTGCCTCACTCAGACATCGGTCCAACTGATTATAGAAAAGATGACCAACAGAAGTGGGTCAGCCATGAGTGACAGAACAAGATACTTAGAGAGACAAAGAGAAAGAAAGCAAAAGCCACAGGAAGGTTTATATAAATGTGTATGACTTCCGAAAGTTATACGTGTTAGAAATTGAAGAAAATGGATTGGTCAAGAAACAGTATTTGTTTACACCTAAAAGACACAGCGGCTGTAACCATGAAATTTACTGTGACATGAGTGTTACCATACAATTACATGTACATTTGGTGATTATAATTTTACCTTTCTCAGGCCTTTTTAACCAGATGTGCTCTCTGGCAATAAGTGCAAACACATCATCCTGTGCTGTCAATTGTCATATTATCATCTTCAGGCTTCAGGAAAGCAGCAGATGACTAAACACATTGTAGATAGCATTGATTCCAGTTCTTATATACAGTTTCAGTCATGTGAAGTAGAAGTGCCTTAATAAGCAACATATGATGTTACCAGTTATCAGTTCTACAGCCTATCCTCTGGTGATCTTTTTTATTGTTATCTTTGTTGCGCATTAACTCTGTTAAATGCACAATCTGTATTAGGTAAACCAAGCAAACTGGTACAGCAAAGGATCAGCAACAAGATAAAACTTTACAGAACACAGGAGGTTCTGTACAGACCAAAAACCCAGACCCCCAAAAAATACAAACTTTTGTTCAGAAACAACAACAAACAAATCAGACGTCACTCATACTGATTGCTGGATCCTTGAATAAATGGACTGGCTACGGCTTCAAAACTCCAACCTAACTGCTGTCTCGTCAGCAAGTCTAATCCAAGCTCCCAGATGTACACAGAGAAGCAGTGGGGAACTTGAAAAACACTGTCATGGGACATTATTGCTCCACACAGGGAGAGACATATGCATTTAACTTCATAATGGCATTTGAGATATTTGCCTATCACTGTCTGTCAACAGGCTTCAAAAGTGCAAAGAGATTTACTTACTACTGTATTTGTACCTCAAATGCAATTGAGCTGCCAGTCTGTACCTTTCGCCTATTTGTAGTGCAAGCTGCAAAAAAACTTGTGAGTACTGCTAGTAAAAAAAATATGAATAAAGGGGCTTAGTGCGTCCCAAACTATGTGCCAAATAAACTTTTCCACATCCTCATTTGACAGTCTATTATAACACATATACCCATCCACATTTGAAATGGGGGCAATCAATGCCACTCTAAAACAAGGGCTAGGCGTGAACAGGCGATAGCACAGCAGACAAATTGAGGACAGCTTTCAGTGCAGGGCAGTCAACTGAGTCAGCGACTCAATGGGTACATTCATGTTTTTTTCCTCTTGTCATCTACCCTCGTATTCCTCATTCAGATCAACAAAGTCTAATTCTGATCTGCATGAATTTAATTTGTACCTAATGTTTTGGACATAATCTCTGAAACAGGCTAAAGTATTTCCCGTAATTGTATTTGCTACACAAAACAGACTCATCAGAGGAAGAGGCCAAATTTGTAGCACTTACACAAGGGGTGTCTCCTTAGGTCACCCGCTGATGTTTTTGTAGGTGCAGCTGCATTACTCAAATCCTCTGAGAAGAACAACAAGCTACTTCTGTCTAGGTCTAAATTCTGTTACTTCACAGCTCAGCACGCCTACAACCTAACAGTCAGGTCCAGTTCATCCATAACAACTGTATTGGAATGGTATTGTTTCATATAAACAAGCGCCATGAAAATCTGTAATCTGTAAAATATCTCGGCTGCAGTTCCCTCCTGGTTACAGCCCTATGACCAACAGCTGCATGTGTCAGATGTAGAGTTATAAGGGGTCACAAAGGCAATAAATCAACTTGCTGACAAGCACATAGATTATAAGAAGGTAGGGGATTACTTGGAAAGACAGGAGAGAGGGAGACCGAGAGTAAATTGGCTAAATGGTTCAACCTAGCTGACTGAACTGCAACAACAAAATAAAAGCTAGAGAACAAGTGCTGCCAACTTTTCTTAAGGGAAGGTGAAACTACACACACCTGCATTAAACGTTTCTAATGCATCACATGCACTGGGAAGTTTCATTAAAAATAGAGTTTGCACTTGTGTGAGAGGCATTGAGTGAACGGAAAGACAGTAGGAAGAGTCCCTGTTGGACAACACACTCGACTGTAAACACCTCGAGGTAAAATGCACCCGGTTATCCACCTACTCTTGGCAGAGGCAAGGCTTTTTATTTCCTAAGTGAGACATGCACTTAAGTGCCTCTTATCTGGATTGATGATGCAACAAGTACACAAAGTGTGGGCAAGAAGGACGAGAAAAAGAAACAAAATGTGCTGTTAGGAAGAATGCACAACATAAATCCTGTAAACCACACCTCTCACACAGATATGAATTAATTTCACACATCCTGGAACAGAAGTATACATCTTTTGATGGGGTGTAGTTTGTAATTATAATTACAATGTCCCTAGAGATGCTAGATGTTATGGACAAAATCCAACAGTGCCCTCCAAAGGCTAAAATCATAAGATACACAAACTATCTACTGACCAGTGCAAAATATAACAATATCATCACTCGACTCAAACAAAAATATTTCAATATGACTTTGAGAGATATGTTTTCAGTTGACTACGGATGTGTAACTGCAAAAAAATAGACAGAAGATCCACCGATATAAAAACAGTTGTACCAGCTATTGACGACTTAAACAATAATAATGCAATCTGTGAGATATATAATATATCACATTTGGAATAAACGAGACCCTCCGCTGAATCAAATTGACAGATGCAACACAGACCTTGTTTCTTCCATTGTCAATTTAGAATTTTAAAACAGTGTTTCTTCCATGGACCATGTCATGCAACGTTGAGGCCCTCTGCTGGGTAAAACCAGTAATTACACTTGTTAGTAAAATCCCTATTAGCACGCAGGCTGACATCTGGTCTTGATCTCAATGCTTATTTCTCACTTTCAGCAGCACAGTCAGCTACCCCAACAGCTGGAAAAGGATACGAAGAAGCCCATTCTGGAGACGAGCGAGGGAATGAAATCAGGCATGAACAATTAACCCCACATAATAGGAGGCCTTGGATGATCTCAGTAAGTCTATGCAAATAAATCAGAAAGACATAGATTAGTGAGCACAGCTGCTTGACTGCTTAAAACTCATCTGTTTAGAAGAGAAGGCTTACAGATAGACAGACACAAATCCAAAGCATTCTTTTCTGTCAACTACCTCTTATCTCACATGCAAATATCCAAATTTCAGCACCTTGCTTAGTTTCAGCCGTAAGAGTGCTGCCCACACTAATCCAGCTTTCTAGTGAAAAAATACCATGCTACCCATGTTACATGGTTATGTTGGTCAAATGCATATAGTGGTTATATTAATGAATTATGATACTGAGTATGTTATTGGATGAAAGTAAGAACATGCAAACATACTGGTTTATCTTTGGATTTGTCTTTTTGCCAGGCCAAATGCAAACCAAAGCCAAAATGTAAGACTAGTATTTGGGATACTATTGTTGCATCAGACAAGGGAATAAACTACAGCATACAACATACATTGGGGCTTCTGACATGAACATGCGGTGAAAAGGTTTTATTTTCATTTTTTACACAAATCATACTCTCATGCATATTTAATTCCCACAGAGGCACAGAGATTAGTTAGATCAAAGAATAGACAATTGTTTAAAACTCAATCAGACAATGTCAGAAACTAAACCTTGATCAAAGTATAGCTTGCATTTAATTTTTGGAAATATCTTCAATCAAAAGGAGGAAACCTCCAAATAATTCAGATCAAAGTGCCTTTCATCTCTCTGCTGCACAAATAGATGTGCTACTCATTGTGCTAATGGCTGTGCTAAACAGCATATTTCAATAAAACAGCATATGTCTCATAGATAATCAGATGCACATACACGCACAGCCCAGGCATTGTCAAAAATTGCTTTCATGAGAACCTTCTAAATAACATCAATTCATTCTTCCATTTTCTCTTCTCTCAAAGTAAAGGTAGAGTGTCACTATGTTCCTCCAGCTGCTTCTGGGGGATCCCCAGGTGTGGCCTCTCCACTGAGTCACAGGTCTCCACCTAGGTCTCCTTTCAGTCTTCTGTTCCCTGGTAACCTCCAAAATGAAATGTGGAAACTCAACATGCCTGAATCACTTCAAACTGCTCAATACAGAGGGAATCAGCTGCTCAACTCCAAGACCCAGCAGTCACTAAACTCCTCTACCTGTCATAAAAAGTGATGCGAGCTACTATTCTAAGCTGCTTCAATCCCTGATCTTATTCAGACTGTAGGTGAAGGGTAAAAAAGATTTATGAATAGTCACTGTGCGCTCTCTCTTTACCCAGTATAAAGTTATCCACACAGACATAACAAGAACATCACTGCAGAATATGACACCCTCTATCTTTAGACCCTTGATTCAGATAAGGAAGGGAAAAAAAACTTTCACAGGGAAAAAAAGGGAAGAAACCTCAGGAAGACCAACATAAGAGGGATCCCTCTCCCAGGTCAGACAGGCATGCAATAGATAGTGTTCAGAATAGACCAATATAGTCAATGTCACAATCCATCTTACCACCACATATAGACATCTGTTTGCTTTATAAAATACAAGCCACCCTGTTTGGAGAGAGAACAAATGTTCTTACTGTAGATTTCAAGGTGTTGGATTTTATTCTAACTGCATCCCACTCAGCTGCAAAACAACATTATTTCAGTGGGAGGTAACAGTCAAATAAAGCCCAAAAAACATGTTTTTTTAAACAATAGAGGGACACTCTTAAAACACTGATGTTGTTCTCTGGGTCTCAGCTGTACCTTCATATTTTTTTCATCAATATCACAAATGAAGAGAAGACACACTGCCAAGTTGCCAGGGTGAAAAGCCCAAATGGCTTGCAGCCTCCCGGTTCCACTGCCTATCTTAATGAGAGGCAGTCTACCTGGTCTACTGTTGATTTTTCTTCTAACAAAATGCCGTTCTGTAAATAACAATTTTTTTTTAAAACTTATTTTACAATAAAAACCTGTGTTTTGTATGTGTATTATGAAGTAGCTTCAACTAGTCTTGAATAGACAGTGATGTTCAAGAGCTTATCAAAGGTTAGCTTGGTTTTAATTAGGCCTAAAGTAACTTAGAAGTTGGTTGAAATCTACTCTTGGACATTTTCAACCTTTTTTGGTAACGGCTTCCACTGGGTAGGTGAAGAGCTGACTTATATTGTAGTTTGAGGTGTGCCACATTAAACTGAAATATGCATAATCAAGGTATGCACTCACTGCCTTCATAAGAGAAGTATGGGTCATACTTCAAACAGGAGAAAAAAAGCAATCTTCCTTTTAAAGTCAAACATGTCTAGCATGAAAAATCGAGGAATAAAGTATTTTCGCAGTAAATTTTAGTCCCCAATTCATTCCAACATAGTTGATTAGAGTACAGCAGTAGACCTAGGCAGAGACGGTTTGGAACTTGAGACGCCCCGTTTCAAGCTAGTTCCCTGTATCTGTGTAACGTGGGCTCCGCCACGGCCACGCTTCTTTTGGAGACCAGCGGCAGGTCAGAGTGTATTGATTCCAATAGGAGTGAACGTGAACACAGATTATGAGCCATCTTTTCGCCCTATAGTCACCAAAGTAGATATTGGACCCATTTCTGAACAGCCTTTTTTTTTCGGACAAATCAGGAGACAATTAACTTTGTTTGAGACTTGTTTCTGTCTCAGGATCAATCTGCGAGATATGGCAACACAGAGAAGCTAATGTCAGCTAACGTACATCAACACCCTGACAAAACTAATCTCTGTGATGCTAAATATTAGGGGTGGGAATCACCAGACGCCTCCCGATACGTCATCTTCACAACACTTTTGTCACAATACAATATTATTGCAATTTTCACCAACCCCTACCAAAAGTGTCTTTTAGCTGTGTAAATATATAATGTTAGCAAAAGAACACATTAATAAATTATTGAAATATAACGTTTCATTCATCCACATGACGTTCACTAAACGTTCAAACGCGCCCACTCCTTTTAAGGAGACAGGAAGTGTGTAGCGTTTCATACCATAGGAGATGCTTGAAATGCGCAAAATCTTTAGTATGAAGGATCTTTGATTATATTAGCAAACTTCCATGACTTTTGGATAATCAGAATCACCTGCATTGCAGTTGTATATAGGGTAAAGGCAGCATTAGAAAGTGTTTGAAGAGAGTGAGATGGAAAGGAGACACTGAACTTGTTTCTAACAGACCATGATTGATTTTCCCTTCTGTACAAACTAGACCAATTGTAAAGCAAGGTGGTAATTATGACCTACATAAAGGGCAGAGGAATTCAGTTTGTAGTTTTTTTGCAGTTTGTAGAAAAAGTGTTCTTTATGAACAAAAATGACAAAATGCTTTCTACAAAAAAAAGTTGTGTGCAAAAAAAAAATCGATTCACATTTGTATTGTTATTCAAGCTCTACAGATTCAAAATTGATTCATAGAATTCCAAAGATCAAATCTTGAGCCTAAAAATAGATATTGAATCAAATCGTGACATTTTCAAAATTGTGCACCCCTAACCCTAGCTAAGTTACAGTAAGAAGAAAAGTCATACCTGTTAGGTCACATTAGAAGAACAGAAGAAAATCTCTAGTGGTGAAGAGAAATTAATTTTGCAAAGCCTACATTACACAAAAGCTTGCAAGTATCCTTTAAAACCGGTTGGTGCACAAAATGACTGCGTCTGACTGCAAACTAGGAAATGAACATATGAGCCACAGAAACCAGCAGGTACAGTTTACCACATTCCACGAACAATATGTCTGTCAACAAAGCACTGTGATACTAGTTGCATTATTAGAATGATGTTTGCTCACCTTAAACAATACTGTATGACTCAATATCTCTTTCATCCATTGATGTGGGCGGGGACAGTTAGAGAGATTACAATAAAACACAGAAACAAACAAAGGAAGAAACTAAGCTGGCCCAAGTTTGTTTTAGGAAGGAAATAACTCATACTGCTTGTCACTGATTTGACACTCCTGACTGGACAATTGTGACACATCAGTCCTCTCCTTAATAGGAACACTGTGCAGCACTTCCATTGGCTTATTTGTGAGAGAAAGTCTGCCATTTATTATAATGCCTGCTGCCTGTTCCACTGTTTCATTATGAACAAGCTACTATTTTCCTGCATTAGTCAACAAAACCATGCTCCTCTCAGACACACTAATTTCTTTTTGTGTTTGTAACTGGTGATGTCACATCAGGTCACAGAGAGTCAGTGTGTTCATCCAGTAGGGAAATCAGCCCGTGTACACCTTTAGAATGTTGATTCTGTAACTGGAGGCAAGTAATAAGCGGGTGATTGAGGTTCATAATGTACAGCCATGACATGCCATCACATTGATGCAAATATTTAACGCACAATTATCAAGAAATCTAAAGCTTAGCACACAAACAGAGGGGAGATTAAGAATGAAAATTTTGTTTAATTTTTACATACCTCTCTCATCTATTAGTACATCATTACTAGGATAGCTCTTTTAACATAACCTGCGGGTCTTTACCTAAAAGGCCACTTCATGCTTCAAGAAGAACTATATGAGACATGACTTACAATGCTGTAATTGTGGTGCCTTTGAGTCGTGCACCACACGAAATCTGAAACATCGTAGACAGCACCAAAGTGACTCCATCCAAGTTTGACTAAACAGGTTTCAGATGTGCGGTCATTATGAGGACAACAAGAAACATGAACACCAAGGAACACTGATATCAGTGTCTGTTTGTCTCGAACAGATCCTGCCTAGCTTGGCTCAAGACTTGGACTCTCTTGCCCACAATTAAAATTCTGTTGAGCATGTCAAATATGTCTGGTGTTACTTTGGTGAGTTAAATTAAAGACCCGTATGTCAAACATAAACTGATTCAAACAGCTGACAACTGCTTGTGACATCCGCAACAGAATTTCTGCGTTGATGTATCATCTCAAAAAATGCTGCTTTGGAGACACAGTTGACTACTACCTTCAGATTTTATGTCCACAGGCTCTGGCTTTCAATCAAAGAACTCAATATTTTCTGGCACAGTTGCTTATCTTTTCTACCGATGATTCAACTGGGAGTGTGCTCCGACTGCCAGTCACCTAACAATGTATGCAAAAATTGAACAGGACTTTAACCGCACACCCATAATAAGCCTTATCACTTTGTAAATGTATTGGTAGAGTGTGGGATTCATTTGATTTTTTATAGTTTCTGAATTCTTAGTTAGTTATTTTAAGATGTTGCTGGGGACTTAAAGATGTACAATCAATCTGCCAAAAAATATAACAATTCCTGTCAGACAGTGTCCTGGCTAGATTTCTAAAGAAAATAAATGAATATGTTTTTACAAAAACTGCCATTTTGACTGTAGGTAGGGTAAAGCCAATTTTAAGTTTGGCAGTGAGCCAGCTTGAGCTGTGCTTTAGTTCTTGGCAAAGAGCAAACTTCTTGTGTACACATTTACACTGTCACACTGAATGACTAATGAGCCTCCCTCCTCCATAAATAAACAATAGAAACAAATAGGTAGAGATGCATATCCAACAGCTCAGAAGATCTTACAGTCCACTTACAGCTTGTTCCAAATCACTTCACAGAAACATCTTATAGATTTGGGGACAGTTTCAGATTCTTTGAACAAACAGATGCAAGTCTGTAGCATCAAGGACCAGGGCCCACATCCATCAAGCACTTCAAAATGACACATAAAATCATGCACATAGCATCTGACTAGGACTAAAAATACTAAAAGAGACTTGAGAGTTATTGATGAAGCTACCTACACACACTTGAAGTTTTCCTTTAAGAGATAATGACATCACTATAATACAAAACATAACCAAATTAAATTATAGATGAAGTCTTGTATTTTATTCTGAGTAGTATTGCTGCAGATTCAAGACATTTAAAAGACTGACTGGCTGTTACAGTACAACCAGTCAGTCTTTTAAAGTCAGTCATACAGTATAATCATTTAATACAGAATTATCATAATCACAATATCCTGTAGCCCAACGTGACTTTATCAAATGTCTTGTTTTATCAGTTCAAAACCTAAAAATATTAAAAGGAGAATTCCGGTCAATTCCAATTACGCAGTTCTGTTGTTTGTAAATTTGGAGTGATTCCTTCCAAGTGAACACAGTGAATCTGACTGTAGTAGATGTGAAAGAAATGCATAATAGTTGTGCTAATTTAGCTGTGTTTAGGGACCGTCTAAAAACTACAGCACAGGAAAGAGATATGTAGACTATCAATTTAATGATTAAAAAAAAATAAGCATATGCTTATTTTTGAAAATGTGTTTGTATCTCTTTTCGACGTCCCGAAGCATTCCTTGCAGTATCAACACAGGAACTAAACAGAGTTGAATTAGCACAACTTTCATGGATCAACAGTCAGATTCCCTGTGTTCACTTGGAAGGAGTCACTCCACATGGGTATGCACTTTTAATGACATTTTGAACATGTTTAGAGGCTAAAAACATGTTTAAAACTTGTTTAAGCCTGTTGGGTTCTAACACTAGCAGGAGGATATTACGGTGTAAGCAGCACCGATTGTTTTCGTTTTTCTCTCTACTGACAGACCTCACTATTTACAAACAGAGCTACTTGTTGGAATCGACCGGAATACTCCTTTAATTTACTATTATGTAAGACCAAGAGAAGCAGGAATTTGAGAACCTGGAACAATCCACATTTTTGGATTTCTTTTCTTGAGAAAGGACTGAAACAATTAGTTGCTTATCTCATTTCTGTTATTCAATTAATGGACAGCTCAAGAGAACAGGATTTAAATGCAGTTCACCTGTTTATAATAGCCTAGAAAAAAAAAATTACACATACCGCTGATCATCACAATATATCTTATGTGATGCAACAAAGTGTTTCCAATGTTGGTGCAAACAGTATAGTCAAATTCATATTACTTCTCATCTCTCTAACACTGTTCCATTTATACCAGTTATATTTCCCAAACCTACATACACACACCATACACCACCTACCCAAACCCTTAATAAGGACCATCATCAGTCCAGTGGCAGGCAGCAATAAAGCTGTCACGCTCTCTGCTAAATCCTGCTACCGTACACAAGAAGCACGGAGGCAGAGACATAGCAATCATAACATCACAGTCAAAGTTGAGGGTGTATTTATCTGAACCACCAGCAGAGGTCTTACAGAGAAAAACAGTGGGCTCCCCCTCATCCAGGGAGGAGGAGCAATGCCTGCACACATCAGTTAGTGAATAGCAGCACAGAGGTGGGAAGGCTGCATTTATCCCTGACCAAGTACTTCTGATATTTTAACCAGACTCTTGACTTCCAGCGACATTCATCCCTACTGCTACAGAAACATATTGCAGAGGGCTGACAGCTGATTAGACTGATGGATCACTTCGTGGTGCAACCATTACTACAGTTATGGAGCCCCTGTCAGCTCACCCCACTGTGGCATCATCTCACACACACCCTCTACTGAAGACAGGCTGCACAGAGCTGATATGCAGTATAAAGGGAAGAGATTGATTTCATTGCACCTTTTTAAAAGGTAACCTATGGAGTGTTTAACCACTAGTGGCAATATAGAGAGATGTTTTGATAAGTAGGTCCCTGTGATGTCTATATAACCCCAGGTCTGATAGTATGAACACCAGGACAAACATGCACAAGCAAGGGGTAAAGTGCTGCAAAGTGCAATAGACAGGTGGCAGCGGAAAAGGGTTATAGAGTGTGGAAATATATTATGAAAGAGGAAAGATAAAGAAGCCAATGTAAATCATGCAGGATTCGAAAATTTGAAATATAAAAAGGTGCGTAGGAAATTAATATAAAAAAAATATTTAAAAAGTGTGTGTTTACAATGTAAACTCGCTTTAACAAATCCACCTCAATCTAAGCAAGTGGATTCTGACAAAAAGGGCAAATGTCAAAGTGTTTCCTAAAATGTTAGTTCTGAAAGCCAAACAAACACAGGCTACCTAGGATCCTGACAAATATCCAAAGTGAGAGACGGGGTAAGGCTAAGTACTGTACCTACCTTGCCGTGTTATTCTCTTCAGCTATCTGTGAATACCTGACGTCAAACAGACGGCTGAAACTCCAGGAAGCAGGAGACATGCGGTGCCTCCAAGGCACCAATTTAGATCAAGGGATGCACATGTAGCGGTGTGTTTTTACCAGGGTTTTCTGCTTGCTGGACAACCAGCTTGTGTTCATTTGTAATGAGGGACAACCATTTTCACCGTTTTCTATGGTACACTATGGCACATTCTTCCTGTGGTAACTCCAGTGATGCCATTAAGATTGTGAGAAACAAAAATGTACAATACCAATAACAGTAGGTATACTTCATTCAGTGAGACACTTGGCATGGAGTTCAAATATTTGTTCAGGCAGGGACGGCCAGATCCGAGGACAGAGCGTGGGAGAGGACTCTGACAGCAGAGTCACTACCCAACAGTTGAGCAATAAATGCAGTGTATTATCCAATCACTGCCACTGCCTATGCATCCCTCCCTGTCCCCAGAAAAAGAGCCAAATCAAGCAAGTAACGCTATATACACAGAAAATGTCAGGATGTAGATTTTATGTCAAATCACTTTTAAATATTTCTGGCTAACCTGATGGGTCTGGTAGTACTTTCGCACCTCAAAGAACTTGGCACTATTTGAAGCAGTTGCAATGACCTGGGCACTATTTATATCTATCAAGTGCCTCGTCTAAACGCAGAATTTACAGTGCACTCATGTTTTGATGGGCAACGCACTAAACCACATTCACACTGACATGCAAGAGGCCCGATAAGTGGTTGTAAAAAAAGTGTTTCACTTTGGGTTGATGTTTGTTGGGAACAACTATGGAAGTCCTTCACACAGTTAGGTTTAATTAACACACAGTTAACTGCTACTACAAACGCCAGTACTGGAGATAGACAAGAGACAAAAAGGAGCCTACCAATGTATCTAATGTGCTCTCCTAGAAGTGATTAGACCATTAGAGAAAAGGCAAGGGTTATCACATCTACATATGTGGCAGCCAGCCACTTATTAACACTCACTATTGTATGGTTCTCTTGAGCAAGGAAACATCAAAGGCTCACACATAAGGAGCCAAAAGCATTTGTGCTGTCACTGAGCTCCAGAGATGAGAATTGTGAGAGGATTAAAAATTTTAAAAAGAAAAGCCATAGAAAGAAACAATGTCCTGCTGATAGCATACATTATGTCTAGCCTGAAAAAGATGTGCCGGGGAGAGACAATTGTGAGACATGTGAGGTCTGCAGGGGGGACAGTGCAGCTAACGCGGTTGCCAGGAGAGAGGATGGAGGGAATAAGCCACAAGACCAGGAGTGTTCGATATTAATCCCTCCGCTGCTGCTTGCAAATTAAAAACTCTGCAGCAACCACTACATCAGAACAGCACTACAGCTTTTATTCAATCTTCTGGAAGAGGGTGAAAAGTAAAACGCTGCAATGTAGTGGGGGACCCTTTTTATAATGGTGTTATCACTGTGAAAGCAGATGTTTGCATTCTGCGTAGCAGTTAAAGAAAAAAAGTATTGAATGTCTGCTGGATGTGAATAAAGACAAATCCCCCCCCAAAAAAAATCAGAGGCTGAATTTGTAACAATTTGTTTCAGGAAACAGTATGCTGTTCCAAAGGCCTCCGTGGCATTTTAAAATGATGCTCCAAAAGCTCACAGCTGTAGTATATTTGAGCAGAGTGACGGCTTCCAAAAGCTCCCTAATCATCACAGACCATCTGGAAAACCACTGGGCCGTGCTCTGTCCACTGGACTGCGGTAGACAGACAAGAGAAACAGAGGGAGGATGTAAAAGATACACTGAGTAGGAGTGCTTTGTCATCAGTTAGTAACCTTTCTACCATTTATTCATTACTTTTAGCTACCTGTTCAAACTTCTGTGCTCACTTGCTAACAGTTTTCGCACAGAACTGCAACATGTAGTGTTCAGGTGTAAGAGTTTACTTATTGGTAGTATGTGAATTTTAATCAAATCATAATTTCTATCTTTTCAAATTAGTCAAGCTACTCTAAAATCTTTCCATGTACCACCTGGCAACTGCAGAAGTACCCCGTTGGGTATAAGTATCCCTGGTTTGAATCACTGACCTAGATCACAAAGCATGTAATGGACCCAAAGTAAAGGCATTTGATTAGAAAATACTGCAAGGGCACTCAGAGAGCACATTTTTGTTTCTATACAGCATCTCATCATGAGAACTAAAATGGCTGAGGTTTGACTTCAACAGGCCCTTTAAAAGCAGTCAGTCAGGCTGGATGGGTATTTAGAACAATTGACATTAGGAAATCAGAGTCTCGCCCCTGACTTAAGATCATATGCTCACAAAAACTTTCTCACTTGTGCCTCCCCAACTTCAAATCCCTCTCTACTTCTCGACTTTATGAATGAAATATAGATGTAGGTGGACTGAATGGAAGAGAATGCAAAGGAAACTTAAGCAGCTGGCAAAGCAAAGAATTTACCTAAGAAATATAAATTGTAAAAAGTCTATCTGATTCCTTCTCAAAGAACTGTAACAAGGCTGGCATACCAAGTTCTCAGATGTAGACCTAATAATGTGTGGAATAATGGCAGACCAACAACTATGAAGGCAGCTGTCCCCAGATTCAACCTGGCACAACATCAGCAAAGGACGGCTCATTGCAGATTACTACAGGGATTACTCAAATTCAACAGCTCTATCAGCATTAAATCAAAGACACCACACAACTAAGAGGCTTTGAGACCAACGAATTAAAGTAGACTGCATGTTCCCCTACTAAACCCGAAAGGTAGGCTTACATTCAATCAACATATTCCATACCATTGGGAATAACATATATTATTTAGTAACTGAGTGTTAATCATTGCAGAGTTTGAGAGAAGGTGCATATTGCTTGTGTGCAGTCCGACAGCCTAAAAATGACTAAAGAAAGTCTGAGAGATATCTGTTAAATGCAGCAATCTTAGTTTCCTATACTGAATATACATTCTTATACCAAATAATACAATCAACAACAGCTGAAGATAACTGGGTTTGATGTGGATATTCACTTAATCAGCACCTGGGGCAATCACTGACATCAGTGGATCTCTTACACATATGTTCACACGCCGAGCATCCAAACTGCAAAACCCATACGCTTTTCTTTTGGTGCTAGCCAGATGGCAGAGACCCCACAGAGACTGAAACGTGTGAGAGCAGTCTGAGCAGCTCAAAGCTTGCGTAGTTGACTGTCTGTCTCCTAGTCAGCATCGAGCCTCAGAACAGAGAGTTATGGAGCTAGAGACGGGGATGATGTACAGCAGATCCAGGTCCACTAGTTTCCCTCTTAAATCACACTACACACACACAAACACACAAGTGAGTTGTATGAGTGCAGAGCACTGACAGAGTTAGTGAGTCAGCAGCCACAGCCATCAGAGCCTCCCCCTGCCAAGGGGCCAAGTAAACACTTTAAGAGCTTTGCAGTTTGAATAAGGCATTGTCCCTGGTGTGTCTTTTGTTAATGTTAGCCATGTGTATGGGAATGAACACTTCTATTTAAACATACTGCTGCACAAGGGCTAAGATTATGGGTTAAGATCATCAAGATTATTTCATTCAATACTGAAGACACATTATTCTTCACACTTTTTACATTAAATCAGTGTATAGTAAAAATATATTTTGTAGAAGCAAAGATCGGCATGAAAAAAAGCAGAGTGATATCGAGAATCCATTATACTCAATCAGACAACCCTCAGAGTGCAATGTTTTTCTAATACTATGGTAATTTCCCAAGGACAAAAACTATAAAAGTCTTTTTAAGTTTGTTTATAGAAGTTTGCACGTTATCTTTGTGTGGATTTGGGCGCTCAAATTTCCTCCAACACACAAGTTACGTAGGCAACTAATTTGCTCATAGGTGTGAATAAGGTTGTCTGTCTTTGCGCTGGCAGAGTGGTGAGCTGTCCAGTGTGCACCCTACCTCTCCAACAATGTGTGCTACGATAGGTTGTAGCTCAATCAAATCAGAGTAAGGAAAATTGGCTATAGTAGTTTCCTTTATAATAAATCTCTTGAAATATTTTAAGGTGCTACCAGCCAGAAAACACACGCTGAGAAAGACAGAACCTGAGACATCTTTGTCAAAGTGGACGGCTACTGATTTAATTGAAAGAAAATGCAAAAAGAAGAACATGAGTGTTGCCCCAGCAACCCTGCACAGGATAAGGTTAATTAGGTTTGAGGTTAATTTCGGCAGTGGGAGTTAACTGGTAACATAGTATAAAGCTTAAATGTTGTTCCTGCTGCTGTATAGGTTATTACAGTACAGTAAGCTCTAAAAAATGGTCTGCTTCTGCTTAATTAGACAATAACAAATATGAAGCATTGTCAGTTTCTGCTTCTCCCAAAATTTCCATAAAGCTATGGGATGCTTATGCTGACTTAAAACTTGATGTCTATGGCTGGCCCCGTACATACAATTAAAATATTAAGATTATATTTTTGTGCATGTTTTTGGATGCATTTAGTGTATTGCATAGAATTGTAAATACATTTTATGTGTGTTTTTTTTCCATGAAACAATACACGCACAATGTAGTATATAGATGGAGCCACAGTTGGACCTGGCAGAGTTTCAGAGAGAATATACCAGGCACACTGATTTACAATTGTGGTTTTACGCTGTTGATTAGGGCTATTCTTGAGGAGTCGTAATAGGGCTGGGAAATATATCAATGTTATATCAATAATATCGCAATATGTGACTAGATATTGTCTTAGATTTGTGTTGAAGAAGTGCTGGAAGTGCTGTTTTTTCCTGGTTTTACAGGCTGCATTACAGTAAAGTGATGTACTTTTTTAACTTACCAGATTGTTCTAGCGGTTTTATTATTTACCCATTACCCACTAAGTCATTAAATCCTTTTTGGTGATTATATATCAAAAATCTCATTGTGCAAATAACATTTTGTTAAAAGCACCAATAGTCAACCATACAATATTGTCGTAATATTGGCATCGAGGTATTTGGTCAAGAATATCATATTTGATTTTCTCTATATTGCCTAGCCCTAAGTCGTAGAATACAATTTTACACCTGTCAGCTAATCACAAGTATCCATATTGCTTGGCAGTCACCCTTCCATCTAAGTGGACCAAAATCACCCCCCCCCCCCCCCCCCCCCCCCACCCAAAGCATAACAGAGTCACCAGATCACCTTACTGTAGATATCAGGCATTCAGGCCTGTACCGTTTTCTTGGTATGCCACACAAGCACTCAGCAACTTTTGCACCACCCAGCTCTCAAATGGGCATTCATCTTTATAATGAGGGGTTTATGCACAGCAACCCTATTATAATATCCCTCTCTATGTAATTGTCAACACACTGTTCTAGCTCATACAGTCCGATCACGTTATGCTTTGACATTCCAAGTCACCTGAGGAAGAGTTGCTCTTCTGTTTTTCTTTACATATTGCACTAATGCACAAGCATCATGATCATCAAAAGTACCTTTTCTATAAATCTAAATGAAGACTTAAGTCACTGTTCCTATTGAAACACTTGCCAGTTGAGCTTTGGTTGTGACTGAAGCTCCTGCCATCCGTGCCTCGACAATGAACCTTCTTTCAAAATCATTGTCAACGGCATTTGTTATGTTTCTTTACTCATTCTTTCTGGTTTAATCATTTTATTTGCCATCTTACACTGAAGGTTAACTGAGCGGTGACAGTGCCCTGGACTGCAGCTGCAATCATGTTTTGGAAGTAGGCAACACTTAATCACAGCATGATGAAACAACCCCCCTGGGATTGGTGACAGCTTTCTTTTCACTTGGGAGCACTTGATTTGATGTACCAGAGCAGGCACTCTAACCGTAAAGTCAATATTTCACCTGGTCGAGTTTAATTAGCCTTAATGTGGAGGCCAAAATTGTGATCATCTATTAAAGGATTATTTAAACAGCGTTATCTTGCATTTAATTGTTTTCAAAGTCCAAACACTTGTCCACCTCTTTTACAATCTCACTACTGTGACTGGATTCTCAGTTACTTATAATCAGTTTTGTTATATGGCTTTGCTCACCGATAGAAGCTTGGGTTATTCCCTGGAGAGAAGGGAGAGGCTTTAAAGCTTGCCATAACTGTGTTATGGAGGTTCACACAGGGACTCCTGTATTCCAAGTAAAATTAAAGATAAAGCCGCCACAAACCCAGATAGACAGAAATGAAAATCAATGTGAGCTGATTCCTCAGATTGTCCCATAGTATTGGGATTTTTTACTCACTTTAGCTGATGTCACTCATGAAAACGATAACAAATCCCCTATAATGAAGTCTAATCCATTTTTCAGATGTCTGATAAGGTGCCTCATTTCACTGATGCCCTGAAGTGTCAGTGTCTGAAGTGTCTGTAACTGCAGATATTAAAGAGAAGAAGCATGGCAAATATGAAAAGTGACACTTCTTGGACTAGCAAGTAGTAAACTATCCATTTTGCATTGAAAGTGTAATGTATTTTGAATGGTATGGTATTTTTAACTATGCTACAGTTATATTGGAGGAAAACAGTTTCACTGTTTAAATTTCTAACCAACAAGCATTCCCTAAAATGTTTCTTTAAAGTGGCTATTATCAATATTTTTTAGATAGATAGATGAAAATAGATCAAATGACAATTTTATTAATGTGACAAAGGTCTCTTGCAGTGATGAATCAACAGAGAATTATCATCTGACTCTAAAGTTCCCCTCAGCTCTAAGGAACATTTTAGCATCTTTCAATTTTACTGTTTTGGTTCACTCTCAGCGCTCTCATGACATCGTTTTCAGCCACAGTGGACAGCTGTTTTTAGATGTAAAAAACTCATTGTATGCTACCTGCCACAAAGACAAAGTTAGCAAATGGCTGGTGAACAAAGTGGAGCATTTAGCAGCGAAAGAGACAGATTGCTTTCTCAGGAGTTGGTGGAGAACAAAAACAGAGCTAAAAGAAAGTGAACATTGGACTCACAAAACACATCATATTCAAATGATTGCTGTTGCTCTGTATTTGCTGATTTTAGAGTAAACTGACAGCAACATCATTTAATTATCCTTTTTGTCTGGGTTCAAAGTATTGTTCCTTTTAAACAAGAATCTTTAAGTGAACCATTATGCTATATTAGTCACAGGAAATAGCCTTTCGAGTCGGTTTTATCACATCAGTCATTATGACAAACAGATGCTCTAATAGGTTATCAATAAAACATTAGTCATCCAAAAGAAGGATTTGATTATCCATCTTTAAGTGACAACCGAATATTGATCCACGTAAGAGTAATTCGATACTCCTACATTTAAATGTGCAGTCAGCCAGTGTGTGGGCCTTCAAAGCACAAAATGAGCCAACAGCCCAACAAGGATGCAATAGAGATTTTTGTCATAATTGATCAAATTTCAATTGACATGCTTTCCTCTGTTCTGAGTGATCTGCAGCTGTAGAAGGGAACAGCCTAATGAAGTGCTGACTGCAGAGCAGACTAGTGTAATATTTATATTTTAAGTTGCACTTTATACTGATGAGCACTCGGAAGCGTCAAATTTGATCTAAAAGGACGTTGCAAAAATGTTAACACATGAAACATTAATAACCGGGAAGCAATAAAGCCAGCCAGACTCTTGGTCTGTAGCACTGTGAGGGTCAGCCGTTTGAGCCTACTACTGTAATTATTACTTACTCATTAGCCTTCCAAACCAGTTGTCAGCTACTGTATCTCCTTGTGTTACCTACAGCAATTAGCCTTGACTGCAGCGGTTCCCCTTCTTTTCCAAGACAAGAATAGAGAACGTAGAAAGGGTTCATTCATAAAAACATAATTGTTGCCAACACTCCCTGCATCCATGAGGCAACAAATACAACCAATTTAGTAATTAGGGTCATCGTTCTCCGACCAAAATATTACGCATTTTGCACCAACCAAACTGACTTTACCCCATTTATCCTAATAAACATTTTTGAAAGGTTGTCACAAATCATGTCACTCCGTCTTCTTCAAAATGAAGCTTAAGTTAAAATGTGGGATTATGTGCTACAGAGATAAAATGGAAAACACCAATCTGTCAGCTGGCACTGTCCCATTAAAATGCTGTTTACATCACAAACTGAAACAAACTGAACAGATAATGCACTCTGGATAGCTGTAGAATTTACTAGTAGAGACAATAGAGGCAAGAGAAATTCATGAAAATAAAATGTCCAATGGCTTAACTCATACAGTATGCTTCACAGAGCCTATCAAGCATACTGTACAGTATTTTCCATGTGTTTAACATCTTCTGCTTCAGAGAGCCCAGCTGTGAATCTTTGCACAGAAGTGTAGTTCAATAAGAGATAAGTCTCCAGCTCTCAATACAAGGAAAAAAGTTACAGACAGGTTAGTCTAAATGAGAAAGTGATGATTATTCTGATGGTTTGCTTATTGTTTCAGCTCTTGGAGTACCAAAGCAGCAAGATGGCTAATATGATTGTGTGTGTGTGTGTGTGTGTGTGTGTGTGTGTGTG